>NC_060288.1:20350220-20510025 GCF_021613505.1 Equus quagga | reverse complement strand
AAAAAAAAAAAAAAAAAGAGTTCATTCTAATTTTATAGATTATGCAGCTTTCTCTCATTGTTAAGGGGAGAGATATTCTCTTGCAGCTTTTTACTATAACTATAAGCAGAACCCCCAGAAGCTCATGTTTGGTGGCTTTTAAAAACTCTCTATAACTAAAAACCAAGGATGTCTGCTAAGAGTGAAGAGTCTGGTGGTGGGATGGAAAATTCTAAGAGCATAAAACAGGTTGGGTATAGCTATTGTGGATAAAGGAAGAAAAAACTAATTACATAAATATGAAACTTTGTCAAATTAGAGTAAAGATGTGTTTGATGTTGGGTGCTGTAATTTGCCATGGCCCCAATCTTTCCCATTGTGAAGTCTTCTCTAGTATGACTATTTGGGCAAAGCAAAAATAAGGAGAATGAGAGCAGTGGGAACAGTGAATTAGTTCATGGATAAAGGTCCAGTGTACAGAATAATGAGAGACAAAAGTTTGAGGATACTGGTTGAAGTAATTTAACAAAGGATAAGCTTGCTAAAGACAAATCAAAGATAAGAAATAGCTGATGAATTGGGAGAAAATATAACAGCCAATCAACGGCAGAAATAAAATGTGTTCCAAGATCATTAGAGTATGGGAGGCAAAGGAACTGGGTGACTAATATTAGATGAGTTCTCCATGTAGCTTATGTCTACCAGCTTGATGGCAAAACATAGAACACAGAGAAAGAATATGATACAAGAGATAAACTCAGTGAATGAGAGAAAGTGACAAGGGGGTACTATACTCAAAAAGGTATTTTGAGGGATATGGAAAGTAGTGGTCTAGAAGTGTCTTGGGATCATGAAAGACGCGTATGCACATCCTAATGATGAGTTATGTGAGAAGTGGCACAGTAGTCACATACACTGTGCCCTCAGTGCAAAGAGGTGAAGGAAATATTCTTCGAAGAGATTGAGGATTCCAGGGTGATCAGTAGAAAGTTTTAAGAGGGAGGACTGTAATTGATATTTGAGTCAGAGAAGAATAAACATCTAGAGCAGGATAAGAATGATTAAAAGAGCTTACATATTTGTTACAACCAACGACCACAGTGATGAGAGGTCTGAGGGGGTTAGCAAGTTGTAAGTAGTTTTCCCAAAAAGTTTGTCACCGCATCCCCTTGTACATGAGAGTCATAGCCAACCTAGTCATAGGTCTCAGCTATTCTGAATGGTATTTGCTACAAATGAAGCCAATACCCACAGAAAACAGCAACATCAGTTAATTTGGTATCAGGTCTAACTACATATTGAAAGCAGCACCAGCATCTTGTATTTGTGGGAAAATTCCCCTTTTCTTGAAGGAGGTAATTGTGGCTTTTCATATAATCTTCAGGGTATAGAGAAAAGTGAAGTTTTCCTCATCTAGAAGCGTTCTCTTTCCTTCAGATGACTTTGTGAATTTTAGCTTTACTTTTAGAATTTTTTGATAACCAATGTTAACTATTAGAAGTTTGTATTATTCCTTTTCATTTTAAATTTTCATATCACATATTTGTCTTTACCACACTCCAATCCTCACTCCAGTTAATTTTCAAAGATAACTTCTTTTTTTATATTATCTGAAAAACTTCTCCAATTCATATAGTTCATCATATCTCCAATATTTATTTCTCTGGTATATGTAAAATTCTAGTCTATATATATGTGATGAAATTTGATTTCTGAGACACTGGATAATTTGTAGAGGCACCTGGGCCTACCAGCTCACATCACTTCCACCACTGTCAAATGATCATGTGGCCTTGATGATATTGAGTATGGCTCAAGAACATAGAGTGTTTTGTATATCTGTAAAAACTCAATATTAAGGCTATAAATTAGTGATATATCTTTCTAAATGGTGTGCTAGCCTTATATGTAATAAGGGTGTAGGACAGCAATTAATGAGCCGCTCAGATCTAGCAAGATTCTACTTCACAGAAATAATGTCACTGTGATTAAGAATTCTGGGGACCAGGTGTCAATTCTCCCAGACACATTTTATGGATTCAGTAAAATCTCCATGAAAATGCAAAGGATTTCATGTGAAAATAAGATAATTCTAAAGTTTTTAGAAAATCAAGACTAACCAAGGCAATTTGGAAGAAAAAAGAGAATGGACTCACCCAACCCAACAGGAAGATTTGTTATAAAGCTACCATATTAAAATAGTCCGGGAAAGACAAGTAGATTAATGGATTACAATAGCGAAGTTAGAAATAGACCTATGTATAAATAGACATTTGATACATGATAAAGGTAGAATTGTAACGTAGTCGAAACAGGAAGACTATTTTAATAAACTCAATGCAAGCTCTATCAAAATTCCAATGGCACTTTTCACAGAAATAGAAAAAAAATTCTAAAAAGTAACATAGGAAAATATAGTCATGACTTTGAGGTAGGAAAATTTTTCTTCTTCAAAGTACTTAAGTACTACCCACAAAAAATATTATAACTTGAAATTTATCGTACTTAAGAACCTCAGAATATTAAAAGTATCCAGTCTGCTGAAAATACCCCTGAGAAAAGCGACCAACGGCATGCTCATTGGAACAAGGCATTGTTGTTCACAAGCCTGAGAGCAAGAACTCAGAAGGCAAAGGTCAGTCACAGACCTGGAGAAGATGTCTCAACACATGTAACTTACAAAAGACTTGTATTCAGAAATGAAAATACGAGCTTCTACAATTTGGTAAGAGAAAGAACATCAACAGAAATGTGCGAATAGATTGGAATGGGTGTTTCCCACTGAGGATATTCAAAAGGCAATATACATATGAAAAAATGTTCCAGCCCATTTGTGATTACAGAAATGCAAGTTACAACCAAGATAAGTACTTATACACACCCACCAGAATGATTAGAATTAAAAAGCATTCAAATCAAGTGGTAAAAATATGAAGCAAGGAAGTGAGTGTAAATTTATAAATCTACTTTAGATTTAGTAGTTGGTTATTATCAACTAATGTTCAAAGTCTGCATATCCTATAGCCCTGGAATTCCACCCCCACATATATGTCCAACATAAATGTCTACATATGAGCCCAAAAGATATGTACAACATTGTTTTTAGTTAGCTGTCTTTTATGAAATTGCCCAAGTTGGAGACAACACAACGTTTTTTAATTAGAATAGATAAATAAATTATAGTACATTTATATAACATACTATACAGCAAAGAAAACGAATAACCTGCAACATGCAATGACATGGATAAATCTCACAAACGTGATATTGGGTGAAAGAAGTCATCTAGAAAAAAACCCAGAAAAAGTGGAAAATAAGAAGGAAGGAATGAAGGATGGATAGAAGGAAAGATGGAAGAAAGGAAGGAGAGAAAGAGGAAAATACTTACTGTATGCTTCCACATGTGTAAAATTCAAAATTGGCAAAACTAGTCCATGCTAGCAGTAGTTACTTTTGGGGAAGAAGGAGCTGAGGAGAAATAAACGAGGCTTCGGAATGCTGGTACTGTCCTATTTCTTGTCTTGGGTGGGGATTATACAGGTGTGTTTATTATAAAAAAGTCCATCCATGTATACACTTGTGACTTGTAAACTTTTTCTGACATTCCCTTTCAATAAAAGTTTAATTTAAAATATGCATTTCAGAATCATAAACTAAATTAAAATATGTGAAGGTCAGAGTTTAATTTCTGGAGAGCCACCTTTACATAATCCCAAATTACCCACTTTCTTCAGACATAGCTTAGATGGTTTATTGATTAGCTTTCATCAATAGTTTTAATTTTGTTCTTTTCTCTCCTGATTGAATGTAGACTCAACTGGCTTCAGGCCAGTCAGCGATTCATTATGGCCAAAGATTCTCTGTTCTCAGCATACCTGCTGATTTACAACTCCTCCCACTTTTATGAAGTTTGTGACACTATTTTTATTAACTTCTACATAATTATAAAAGTGTAGTATAACATTTTAATATTTCTACAAACCTAGCTATAGATAATGCCACTGGCAAATCTGTATTGGTCATTGGGAGGCTGCACCAGTGTACAATAATACAAAATATCTTTGCCTTAGCTGATATGTAAAATTTTGCATATAAAAGTTATTATAATGATGTGTGTAATTTACGATAGTGTGAGTTATTCAAAAGCAGAATATATTAAAATTAAGGACCTCTAGTATATTGTAAGTTATTTTATAATAAATTTTATTTCAAATATGTACATGCACTATTTCCCTGACTCAATGCTTGGTCTATAGACATACTGTTTGTATATTTTGTTCAAATAAACTTAAAAAGATAGAGTTTTCTATGGCCATAATGAATAGGTGTTATTCTTGAAGCACAAAGAATATTGAGCTGTTTTTAGTTATTTTTCCCCTTCCCTCAAATTACTACACATTAATGTCTTCTCTTTTCCTAAATTTGGAGTGCCATGACCATTTAAACACAACTAGACATGTTACTATGTTTCTCAATATCCAAACAGGAGAAGCAAGTTTATAAATTGTTTTGAACAATGCATGATCCATAACATTCCTCTATAAGTATTTGCTAGAATAAAACATTGGGTCTGGCCTGGTGGCATAGCAGTTAGGTTTGCACACTCTGCTTTGGCTGCCTGGGGTTCGCAGGTTCAGATCCCGGGCATGGGCATAGCACTACTTGTCAAGCCATGCTGTGGTGGCATCCCACGTAAAAAAATAGAGGAAGATTGGCACAGATGTTAGCTCAGTGACAATCTTCCTCAAGCAAAAAGAGGAAAATTGGAAACAGATGTCAGCTCAGGGCCAACCTCCCTCACAAAAATAATTTTACAAATTAAAATATAAAATAAACTAAAACATGATATAAGTAAGATAAAATAAAATCTTCCTTGATATGGTAATATTATAAGTTGGTTTTGGCCTGTCTGGGCCTAGCAAATGTTAAACCTGACTCCCTGTCTCATGAGTTTCTTGGGCTTTCCATTTTGTTAACACTGTTTTGACTATTAGGATTTTTTCTATAGTCATTTATTTTCATCTCTTTCATTATGATTTCTTCTTTAGTTCTATATTTTAAAAAATCATTCTATCTCCTTTCCACAAACACACACGTATCCATTTAGAGTAAATATTTATTTATTTCTAATTTTAGGTTTGAGTCTTTTCTGGCTACATTCTTGTTGGGATCTGTGAGGAGATGGGCCAGTAAATTTTTTCTCTGTTACCTAAAAAATTATTCCAGCAATATTTTTTGCAGGCCGTCCTTCCACCCTTATTTTAAAATGCCACACTTACATAAAATACAGATACTTCTTTCTGCCTCTAGGATTTTGGACCTGTTTCTACTGAGCTGCTTACTTGTGTTCAAGAACTATACTAATTTTAATTATTTTTGCTTTGAATTAAATTTTAATATTCTCCTTTACTCTTTGTAGTATTCAAAGGCTTCTAAACTATTTTTCCACCTGTTTTTTGATGATTTTGAGAATCGTCTGATATGAGTATTTTAGGAGGAGTAAGAATGACTGGGCTGAAAAGAGAAGATGGCGCCATGAGTAGTCCTCTTTGTCTCTCGCCCTTCGAGTCTACAATTATTTGGACACTTATCGCTTGACAAAGGATATCCAGACAGCATCTCAGGACGTCTGAGACACCCACGCGACTATACATCGGAAGGCGGACGGACTTTCCTCCGGGAGGATGTGGAAATAGGTGAAAACTCTCCGACCCCGACGGGCAGCCTAGTACCCGCAAGCGGCTTTCTTCCAACGGACGCCCCCAGAGGATCCACACACATCTAGGGCAGGAGCGAGAACACAACAGAGGAGCGACGGTGGAAACAGGTGACCAGAACCCTACCTAAACCCCCCACAATTACTCCTAAACGCAGAGGGAAACTTTGGAGTTGCACACCTGAGCCCGTGGGGAGAGTCTCTCCCCGCCATTGGCAGGGAGACCCAGCCTGGTGCTCGGGGCGCCCGCAGGGTCCCAGAGAGAGTCACGGAGGGTATGGAGGTCTCCCAGCTGCCGTTGCCCGCCCCGTGGGACTAGGGATTGCCGGAGATCTCGGAGAGGACCGGGGCTGGGGGAACTTTCAAAGGCCAGTTCTGCGACCCGGAGGGGAAGCGCCGGAGCTCCGCCCGGGGAGCAGACAAAACTCTCTGTGTGCCGTTAGCAGAGGGGCAACGCCGAGCATTCACGACTCCGGGAGAGGCACGGAGAGAATCCCAGAGGGCGGGGCGACCCCCAGCTGCCGTTGCCCGCCCCGTGAGACTAGGGATTGCCGGAGATCTCGGAGAGGACTGGGGCTGGAGAGAGTTCCAGAGACCCAGCTTAGTAGCCTAGGGGGAAACCCTACAGGCTCACAGCAGCCTTAGGGAAAGCCTCTGCACAGCACCAGTAGAAGGCATCCAGCCGCCAGCCACAAGGCTGGAAGACCCCAGGGCAAAAGCAGCATAGCTAGGTGTACTAACCACAGACTGTAGAAGATGCCAATAGCTCTCCTGCGACCCATAGAGGACAAGTGAGATTCGGTGGGTGCCGACAGCAACGGAGCGACAAATATAAGTGATCCCACCCCTGGCCGCTGGAAAAGCCCATAACACCGTTGCAGACCCCAAGGAGAGAGCACATCTAGGTGGGCTGCAACAGTAGGCACCTGCAGCCTGAAGCCCCCCTGTGACAGCCCCCACGGCAGAGGAGGGAATCCAAAGGGCCACTGTGGCTACGAAGAGGGGCCCAGGCCCAGTTAGCAACTACGGACAGAGTTCCTGGTTGGTGAAGTATAAACAGCTGCTCCCCCCACCGCAGCAGCTGAAACAAGTGAAAGGAGCAACTAAACTCTATCTCCATGTGGAGGCACAAATCAACAACATCAAGCAATATGAAAAAATACATTAAATCTCCAGAACAGAAAGAAAGTAACAAATACACAGAAAACAATCCCAAAGAAAATGAGATATATAACCTAAATGATGATGACTTCAAAACAGCCATCATTAAGATACTCAATGAGTTAAGAGAGAATTCTGACCGACAACTCAACGAGTTCAGGAGCTATGTCACAAAAGAGTTTGATACGATAAAGAAGAACCAAACAGAAATATTGGAAATGAAGAACACAATAGAGGAGATTAAGAAAAATCTAGATGCTCTGAACAGTAGGGCCGATAATATGGAGGAAAGAATTAGCAATTTGGAAGATGGCAATATAGAATTGTTGCAGGCAGAGGAGGAGAGAGAAGCAAGACTTAAAAGAAATGAAGAAACTCTCCGAGAATTATCAGACACAATTAGGAGATGCAACGTAAGGATTATAGGTATACCAGAGGGAGAAGAGAAGGAGAAAGGGGCAGAAAACCTATTCAAAGAAATAATGGCTGAGAACTTCCCAAATCTGGTGAGGGAGATGGATCTTCAGGTGACAGAAGCCAATAGATCTCCAAACTTTATCAATGCAAGAAGACCAACTCCACGGCATATAGTAGTGAAGCTAGCAAAAGTCAACGACAAGGAGAAAATATTAAGGACAGCCAGGCAAAAGAAACTAACCTACAAAGGAACCCCCATCAGGCTATCAGCAGATTTCTCAGCAGAAACTTTACAGGCTAGAAGAGAGTGGAATGATATATTCAAAAATCTGAAGGACAAAAATCTACAGCCGAGAATTCTCTACCCAGTGAGAATATCCTTCAAATACGATGGAGAAATAAAAACTTTCCCAGATAAACAAAAATTAAGGGAGTTCATTGCCACAAAACCTCCTCTTCAGGAAATCCTCAGGAAAACCCTCATTCCTGAAAAATCCAAAAAAGGAAAGGGGCTACAAAACCAAGAGCAGAGGAGATAAGTAGAAGGACAACAACAGAGAGTAGCAGCTCTACATCAGAACAGATTAAACCATGGGACGAGAAACAAAGGAAACTGAAGAAAACCGGAAAACAAGACACAAAATGGTAGTGGTAGGCCCCCACGTCTCAATAATCACTCTAAATGTAAATGGATTGAAATCCCCAATCAAAAGACACAGAGTGGCAGGATGGATCAAAGAACAAGATCCAACAATATGCTGCCTCCAGGAAACACACCTCAGCCCCAAAGACAAACACAGACTCAGAGTGAAGGGATGGAGAACAATACTCCAAGCTAATAATGAACAAAAGAAAGCAGGTGTCGCTATACTAATATCAGACAAGGTAGATTTCAAAGCAAAACAGATAAAGAAAGGTAAATAGGGACAGTATATAATGATAAAAGGGACTCTCCACCAAGAAGACATAACACTTATAAATATATACGCACCCAACACAGGAGCACCAAAATTTGTAAAGCAACTCTTAATAGAACTAAAAGAAGACATCAACAACAATACAATAATAGTAGGGGACCTCAACACACCATTAACACCAATGGACAGAACATCCAGACAGAAAATCAACAAGGAAATAATAGAATTAAATGAAAAATTAGACCAGATGGACTTAATAGATATATATAGAACACTTCATCCAAAAACAGCAGGTTACACATTCTTCTCAAGTGCACATGGAACATTCTCAAGGATTGACCATATTTTGGGAACCAAAGCAAACATCAATAAATACAAGAGAGTTGAAATAATATCAAGCATCTTTTCTGATCATAACGCTATTAAACTAGAAATCAACTACAAGAAAAAAGCAGAGAAAGGTGCAAAAATGTGGAGACTAAACAACACGCTTCTCAACAAACAATGGATCATTGAAGAAATTAAAGAAGAAATCAAATATTATCTGGAGACAAATGAAAATGAGAACACGACATACCAAATCATTTGGGATGCAGCAAAAGCAGTCCTAAGAGGGAAATTCATCGCAATACAGGCTCACCTCACTAAACAAGAAAAAGCTCACGTAAGCAACCTCAAACGACACCTAACAGAACTAGAAAAAGAAGAACAAACAAAGCCCAGAGTCAGTAGAAGGAGGGAAATGATAAAAATGAGAGCAGAAATAAACGATATTGAAACAAAAAAGACAATAGAAAGGATCAATGAAACAAAGAGTTGGTTCTTCGAAAGAATTAACAAAATTGACAAACCCCTAGCCAGACTCACCAAGAAAAGAAGAGAGAAAGCGCAAATTAATAAAATCAGGAATGACAGAGGAGAAATCACAACAGATACCAATGAAATACAAGAGATCATAAGAGAATACTATGAAAAACTATATGCCAACAAATTGAACAACCTGGAAGAAATGGACAAATTCCTAGACTCCTACAATCTCCCCAAACTGAATCAGGAAGAAATGGAGAATCTGAATAGACCAATCACAAGTAAGGAAATAGAAACGGTAATCAAAAACCTCCCCAAAAACAAGAGTCCAGGACCAGACGGCTTCTCTGGAGAATTCTACCAAACATTCAAAGAAGACTTAATACCTATTCTCCTCAAACTGTTCCAGAAAATTGAGAAAGATGGAGAACTCCCTAACACATTCTATGAAGCCAACATCACTCTGATCCCCAAACCTGACAAGGACAACACAAAGAAGGAGAACTACAGGCCGATATCACTGATGAACATAGATGCAAAAATCCTCAACAAAATTTTGGCAAACCGATTACAGCAATACATCAAAAAGATTATACACCATGATCAAGTGGGATTTATACCAGGGACACAGGGATGGTTCAACATCCGCAAGTCAATCAACGTGATACACTACATCAACAAAATGAAAAACAAAAACCACATGATCATCTCAATAGATGCAGAGAAAGCATTCGACAAGATCCAACACCCATTTATGATAAAAACCCTCAGTAAAATGGGTATAGAAGGAAAGTACCTCAACATAATAAAGGCCATATATGATAGACCCACAGCCAACATCATACTCAATGGACAAAAGCTGAAAGCCATCCCTCTGAGGACAGGAACAAGACAAGGGTGCCCACTTTCACCACTCCTATTCAACATAGTACTGGAGGTGCTGGCCAGAGCAATTCGGCAGGAAAAAGAAAAGGAATCCAAATAGGTAACGAAGAAGTAAAACTCTCGTTGTTTGCAGATGACATGATCTTATACATAGAAAACCCCAAAGAATCCACAGAAAAACTATTAGAAATAATCAACAACTACAGCAAAGTAGCAGGGTATAAAATTAACGTGCATAAATCAGTAGCATTTCTATACACTAACAATAAACTAACAGAAAAAGAACTCAAGAACTCTATCCCATTCACAATCGCAACGAAAAGAATAAAATACCTTGGGATAAACTTAACCAAGGAAGTGAAGGATCTATACAATGAAAACTACAAGACTTTCTTGAAAGAAATTGACGATGACATAAAGAGATGGAAAGACATTCCTTGCACATGGATTGGAAGAATAAACATAGTTAAAATGTCCATACTACCTAAAGCAATATACAGATTCAATGCTATCCCAATCAGAATCCCAAGAACATTCTTCACAGAAATTGAACAAACAATCCTAAAATTCATATGGGGGAACAAAAGACCGCAAATTGCTAAAGCAATCCTGAGCAAGAAAAACAAAGCCGGCGGAATCACAATCCCCGATTTCAAAACATACTACAAAGCTACAGTGATCAAAACAGCATGGTACTGGTACAAAAACAGGTCCACAGATCAATGGAACAGAATTGAAAGCCCAGAGATAAAACCACACATCTATGGACAGCTAATCTTCGACAAAGGAGCAGAGGGCCTACAATGGAGAAAAGAAAGTCTCTTCAACAAATGGTGCTGGGAAAACTGGACAGCCACATGCAAAAGATTGAAAATTGACCATTCTTTTTCACCACACACCAAAATAAACTCAAAATGGATCAAAGACCTAAAGATTAGGCCTGAGACAATAAGTCTTTTGGAAGAGAATATAGGCAGTACACTCTTTGACATCAGTTTCAAAAGAATCTTTTCGGACACTGTAACTCCTCAGTTGAGGGAAACAATAGAAAGAATAAACAAATGGGACTTCATCAGACTAAAGAGCTTCTTCAAGGCAAGGGAAAACAGGATTGAAACAAAAAAACAGCTCACTAATTGGGAAAAAATATTTACAAGCCACTTATCCGACAAAGGGTTAATCTCCATAATATACAAAGAACTCACACTGCTTAACAACAAAAAAACAAACAACCCGATCAAAAAATGGGCAGAGGACATGAACAGACATTTCTCAAAAGAAGATATGAATATGGCCAATAGACACATGAAAAGATGTTCGTCATCGCTAATCATCAGGGAAATGCAAATCAAAACTACACTAAGATATCACCTTACCCCCGTTAGATTGGCAAAAACATCCAAAACCAAGAATGACAAATGTTGGAGAGGTTGTGGAGAAAGAGGAACCCTCATACACTGTTGGTGGGAATGCAAACTGGTACAGCCACTATGGAAAACAGTATGGAGATTTCTCAAAAAGTTAAAAATAGAAATACCCTATGACCCAGCCATCCCATTACTGGGTATCTATCCTAAGAACCTGATATCAGATATCTCAAGAGTCCGTTGCACCCCTATGTTCATCGCAGCATTATTTACAACAGCCAAGACGTGGAACCAGCCTACATGCCCAGAAACTGATGATTGGATAAAGAAGATGTGGTATATATACACAATGGAATACTACTCAGCCATAAAAAAAGATGAAATTGGCCCATTCACAACAACGTGGATGGACCTCGAGGGTATTATGTTAAGCGAAATAAGTCAGTCAGAGAAAGACGAACTCTATATGACTCCACTCATAGGTGGAAATTAGTATATTGAGAAGGAGATCTGATCGGTGGTTACCAGGGAAAAGGGGGGGTGGGGGGAGGGTACGGAGGGGGAAGTGGTGTACCCACAACATGACTAACAAAAATGTACAACTGAAATCTCACAAGGTTGTAATCTATCAGAACATTAATAAAAAAAAAAAAAAAGAATGACTGGATGAAGATGGCAAAGTTCACGTCGGGCACAGGGAGCTGCGTGTGCAAAGGCTCCAATGAAGGACACCATGGAACTTTCTGTGACTTGCAAATGGTACAGTATGTTTGGACTGAATAGTTTAACAAGGTGAGTGGCACAAGGTGGTACTGGATAGATGATCGGGTGCAGGTCATATAAAAATTTGTACAGATTTTATTCTGAAGATAATAAAAGGTTTTAAGCTGGGAGGAGACATGAAGAGAGGAGTAGTTTTAGAAAGATCACCTTGATCATATCAGAAAGAGAATCAAAAGCAATGAGACTGAGATGCTGCTATAATCAACACAAGAAATGATAAAGGCCTGAACTAAGGCTGTGGGGTTGGAGAGGAGAATATAGGGGATTCAAAAAATGCAACAAGCAAACAACTCAGGAGGGGCAAAAGAGATGCTTTTAGTAACAAGTGTAGTCAGAGGTGAGACGGGCAAAGACCGGAAGAGTCAAGAATTACTTCCAAGTTTGTTGCTTGAGATAGTGGGGAGAGCTGTGCTTATTAACGTGGAGACTGTTGACAGAGGTACATAAGTGAAGAGAAATTTTGAATTGAAGGCATCCAGTGGAATATGGCCAATAGCTAGTTGTAAATGCATGTCAGGTGCTCAGGAGAATTATTGAGAGTGGTGGTCTACATTTAGAGATTATCTCACGTAAATTGAGATTGTGGGATTACATAAGATTACTCTGAGAAAGTAGGAAAAAGTGACTAGAAGGCTCAGGATGAAATCACAAAACCACCCACATTTAAAGAGTAACTGGCATAAGAATCACAAATAAAGGCAGTGAGGAGAAGGCGAGTGAGCCATCAGAGACTTAGGAAGAATAGTAAGAAATTAGTGCCCCGGAATACATGGATAACTGTTCAAGGAGTGAAAGAAAGTTATACTTTAAAATATTGCAGAGGACAAATGAGACAAGACACATATCTGCTGGATACCACATCTAGGACTTCATTGCCAACTTTCATGAGAAGAACTTCAGAGAAGTGAGGGAAGGAGAGGAAGTCACAATGTTTTGGAGAGAACTGATGTAATTCCAATCAAGCGTTCATTCTTTCAGTGGATATTTTGGGCGAGGACTGCTACATGTCAACACTGTGGTGGACATGGGCCTATTGCAGTGAACACATCAAATAAATTCTCTGGCCAGTGGAGCCTACCTTCTCCTTTTGGAAGAGATAAAACATAAAAAAAAAATAATAAAGAGACAAAACCTTAATACAAACAGAGAAAGCTTCACTGCAGAGGTGTTTGAGGACAAAACTGAATGCAGGGACAGGAAAGCACTGTGAAGAAGAGAATTGTGGGAAGAGGTAAGAGCTCAGCCGCTCCCAGCCAGGCCCATGTTTAGTAGGTTGGGGGAATGATACAGAGTTCAGGGTGGCTGAAGGGGAATGGAGATAGGGAAGTGTGTGAGAAGATGAGGTATGTGAGGTACAAAAGAGCTGGCTCAAGTAGAGCCTTGAAGAGAACGTGGTAGGGAACTTTGAATATATTCTAAGTATGTTGGGGAGACTTTGGAAGGCTTTGAACAGATGAATAAACTAATCTGACATCTTTTAAAAGAATCCTTCTATTGCTCTTTGGAGAACAAATTGAGGAAGCAATGCAATAGACAGAGCAATGGTAAAATTCTTGTACAAGTAGCTTCGTAGAAGGAAGGGAATAGACTAAGTGATCGCTGGATTACAATGAAGGGAAGAGAGCAGAATTGTCCTTCATCTTTAAAGATGAGAGACAGGAGTGTCTTATGTGGTCTAGAGAAGGAGGAATGTGTGGTGAGAGAGGTGAAGCTACAGCTAAGAAAGTGTGATTGATGAGGGAAAATTTTAAGGTGCAAGGAGGGTTACATTTAGGCCCAAAAGAAGAATAACTCTTCCACTGAATTAGAAAGAAAGGAAAAAAAGGAGAGCCAATATAGCTAATTTTATATTGGACTCTCAAGAAGTTGAAAAATTCTCTGTCTATTGGCCTGTATTTTGTCCATAAATAGGCAGGAAGACCAGTAGGAAAAGGAAAAAAGGCAGGAATCAATTTTGGAAAATGAAAACATTGAGATTAGAGACACACTGAGTGATTGCCAAGCAGAATTGGGGCCCAGCCGAAAATGGAGGTAATGTATTTTATGACAGAAGGATAAACTTCTCACTCAGTGTAATTACTTACTGCTGTGTGTTTCTATCCTTATGCTGAGACTTAAAATATTTTTCTGACAATAAATATGTTTGATAGGCATGCCCACAAAACACTGTGTATTGGTCGTACTATCATACAATCATTTTCAGTTAATTTTATTTACTTCCCTAAAACATTATTTATTTAAAAGATTGATTTAATGGGACAATGGTAATAATTATTAATAAATGTTTCACATCTGTCACAGAAAAAATGTTATTTATAGAGAAGGAAAGATAAATGTCCTATCTTTAGATGTCATGTCAAATCTTGTGATGGAAAACATTTTCATAAAAAGTCTCATTGTACACAAGCTATTGCTGATAAATTACAATGAATGCCTGAATTTAATCTATATTGCATTAGGGACTTAAGGACTAAATATAAATGTTTCATTGCTGGTAAGGGAATTACAGTTACACATTGAACAAATGACTGACATAGCCAGAAATAATCCCAAGACATCTACACTTCAAGAGCCAGGGTTCAAAAAATAAACATACTGGGCAGTGTGCTCATTTTAGAAAAAAAAAAAGTTCTTTCACATTTATTCTATTACTTTAGAATTTTCTCAGAAAAAAGTATTATATTGTAAAATTTAATGGAATAATGGAAAAAGACCTGACTTTTGACTGAAATACATTTCATTATAATAATATATTACACTTAGGATATATTTTGATTTCAAAAGGCAAGTATATAAGAAAATATCTAACCTAATTATTCCTAAATGTGTACTTGTAATTTTTGCAATATTCTCTGCATTAGCTTAGTGCAGAAATTATTGTTAATTAGGTACATAACTATGCCTCACTCAAACTTAGGAACATTTTTTTCCAAATTTCCCATCAACTAAACAAATGCCATTAGCATGAAGATCTCAAGAGCTTTCTCACTCCAAGATCATTTGATCTGTTTCACGGGTGTGCACTTAAGCTTATATGTAAAGCAGGGGGAGTGTCTGCTTTCTGGAAAGAATAAAATGATTTGTGAAAGATATAATGCAAGAGCAGCATTTCATTTCATAAAAGTATCAATGCAGACAGGCCTCTAGGCTTACAGATATCATGTTCTAGAATACACTGTGTAAATTAAAATTTGGATTGCATAGTTTCCTCTGGTATTTTCCCATTGTCCTCAGTCATACTCCTTCTACAGCTTTGGCAGCATGTAAAAAAGTGAGGTCACCCCAATACCAGTTAGCACCACCCAGGCTGAGAACATGGCTTCTAGATGTTCAAGACTAGAATTAACTGCTAAGGTAACAGGTAAAAAGGGATGTCTCATGCAGCCTGGGAAGCCAGGGAATAACAGATGAAAAGGAAATCCAGAAGTATGTGGTTTCACACAGATTATTTTCCATAGTCTACCTATGACAGTATAAATAAGTATATCCTACCTGAGGGCCATCTGTGAACACTATCTTACCCAAATATGTAACACACCAAAGTGTGTACAAGTGTGTGAGTAAAGGAAATGTGAAGGACGCTCGTCTCTGTGCACACGTGGTGATTTGGGAGTGAAGGAATGAGAATGGCAGAATTATCTTGCGTGGCCGTTAAATTCCTCGGACTGACTCCTGCAACATCACTGTTTGCCAACTCAGAAATTCTACCCAGGTTTTGGCACAGCAACTTTGGAACCCTAATTTATCCATTCTCCCTACAATTGAACATTTGCAGCTACCCCAAGTCTTCTTATTAAGAAGAACATAAATAGGTTTTACATTTTTTCAGAAATTACTCTATTGAAGTTTGTGGGAGTCTGTAGAAAATCTGCAGCTCTATTCTACTTACTGTTGAATCCTCTGCCCAGAGGAAGGAGATGACCACAGAACACCAGGTCATATTTCTCTACACTTGACCCCCAAACTGGACAAACACAGTGATTGAAAAGTCTCAGTGGAGCATCTATCTCTGTTATTGACAAGAATTTTTTAACATCTTGTTTCAAACTTTACCTTTTAACTATAGAAATTCAAGGGGTACATAGGAAATATTAACAATAACATTTATTTTAAAATTTTATTTCTAACAAATTTCCATTTACTACAATATTTTCTTATAATGCAGTTCCCAACTTCTAGAAATATAGCAATAAATTTTGAATATTGATTTAACATAATTAGTTCCACATTGAAATGTAGAAAAATATGGTTTTAGATTCTTTTCCTTCCTTCCTTCCTTTCTTCCTTCCTCTCTTTCCTTTTCTGTCCTTCCTTCCTTCCTTCCTATCTTTTGGTTTTTCTTTCCTTTTTTCCCTCCTCCCTTCCTTCCTTACTTCATTTATTCCTTTGCATCAGAGCTACCAAAAAAGATCAAGTAACTTTTCAGACACAGTATAGTCCTGCCAAGCCCACGTAACACTGAGAAAACCCAGTCAGTCACCTAGTTCACAACTTAGTACATCATTGCCTTTCTCTCTACTTGGAAATTTGCTGAAAAGTCATGCACACACTAGTTGTATAAATGCTCATTTCATTAAAAAGAATGTAGCAACGGCCATAAAAGTCTTCTCTGTCTTGTCCAGGATGCATGATTAGGTTATAAATTTTAGACACTCTAAGTAATGATTATCACTCCTCCCATCCCTGCTTCCATTGTGATCCAAAGTGAGTAGGATGTTAAACTATAAAATAAGAGGAGTGAAGCCATCCAGGTTCAAATTTTTCTCATGATGACTATTTTGATGTTCTTTGTATTTTGGATATAGAAGTTTCTTTAAAAAGTGTCTAGTTTTTGTAATGGTTACACTTGTGCTGCTGGTACCCTAAGCATGTTGAGTGTTGAGACCACGTGTTGAGTTATCTAACATGGTTACCATTCTCTCAACATAATTGGTTTCTAGGCAAAGAGTAGGTTTTATACATATGAATCTCTGCCTCCTCCCAGATAAGCCACTTCTCTTTTGCTCAGAATTATCTGTAGACCAATTAGCACGTGTTTGTCAAGCATCCAGTAAGAGAAACACACTGCAATAGCTGCTACAGGCAGAACAACGATAACAAAAAAGGCAAAACAATTCCTTTCCCTTAGATTTTTTTTTAAATTAAGTCCGTGAAATGATGAAGGAGCATGAGAAAATTAAGCATAGTGCTAACAGTTCAGGGACGAATAAGCCAGGTGAGAAATGAATGATAACGGCTTAAAAAGTGTATAGAACTCACTCTGGATTTTGTTTCTCATGGAGAAATTCAGACTTGATCCATCTTGAAAGATAATTAAGGTATTTTATAGGCAAAGAAAAATGGGCCAAATGTTCATGGTATCTAAAAAGCATGGGCAAAGAGAATGTATAAATCATTCTTGAAGGCTGGTAAATGATTAGCTGAAGTGAAGGCTTTTGATAGGTGGATAGTGGGAGATAAGTATATTAAATAGGTTGGTTCACATTATAAAGGGCCTCAAGTACGCTGCCAAGGAATTTGATATAAATGAGGAGCCACTGAAGTCTTTTAGCGAGAGAATGACATAATGGAAACAGTGTTTCCAGATTGGCTTGGCAGTAACGTGCAATGCTTACTGGAGTCAGAAGATTGGGCTATCGTACCATCCTCGTTATGTAGCATTATCTGTATTACAAAGTTTTGGAACGAGTCTAAAGCTCCCTTTAGATACCCCTTGATAGTGTGAGAGCTCCCGATCTCATCTAGCACAGCATTATACTTCTCAACAACATGAACTCCTCTTGACAGCAGTTGTCAGATCAGGAAACTTTCCCCAAAGCTATTCCACATGTTCACAACACACCCATCTCTGAATGAGCTAGCCACACCCGGGACGCTAAAGAAGATGCTTATCCAAGAGTAGAGGTTGGCAATTTCAAGTTATTTTCCTTTTAAGCTTATCCCTTGAGTTATATGAAAATGTCCTTGATTTATAAGATTTCATACTATGATTAGTTCCTTTCTGGAGTCAGTAGAAGGCCCCATGCTCATTTTCCACAATGTTCTTAAAGGATATTGCTTTCTGCTATGTATTATCATAGAAGCCAGGTACTTTATGTGTTTCTCAAATTCATTCCACCTGGCTTTTAAATAACAATCAATTACATGCATCTGTAATGGATAAAGAACAATTAAAGCGACTATTCTTCTCTCAATTATGTTGTCTATAATTTTAAGAAGATTCTAGCCTGCTAAGAGTTCATGGACTCACCGAATGGTGTTACTTAGTGTAGTGGATGCTGTTAACTGCTCTCCAAAATTTCCTCATCTTCCTAGGTACTCAATTCCACTTATTTTCAAGTCTACCTTGAAGTTAGATGTTGTCATGGAACCAAGTTAAAACCAATAGAATGTGATTAGAAGTAATGTGACATTTGAGCCTAGTCCTTAAAATTCTAATATGTACTGGTCATATTCTTCACCCCTATGGCAACCTAAACTGGAATGGAAATAATCCTTAGGTTGCTTCCTAAATTACATACAGAGGATAACAGAATTTTTTACTAACCCAGATCCCTAATGATTTCCAGGAGACAGACAATCTTACTGACGTGTCTACCCACCCACTACTGGTACATGAGTGAAAAATCAACTTCTATTGTTACAGAAGTTCTATTCTGTTCTATTGTATATTGGACAATTATACATCTTGGGAAATATCTACTATACAGCAGTTAGTCTACCATAAACATACAGAGCCAACATTTGGTTTGCTCTATTATGAAAAACAAAAATTGTTTTAAAAAGACATAAATTCATGGAAAATTAATTTTTAGTAATAAATCTCATGATCAACAAAGCTTAAAAATTATAGAAATTAAAGGTAGGTCTAGTTACATGATGATTTAAATGTTTGGCATATATACAACATAATTGGGCATATTTAGATTACTAATAACTGTCAAGGATTCTTAATTAATATTTAGTTAAAAATAACTATTTAAATATTTATGTATCATCAATACCATTTCTTACCACTATAATTTCTGAAAGCTAAGTAAATTCTAGGAAAGAATTCTAGTAAATTCTAGTAAAGAATTTCTTACCACATTTAAGGGCAAAAATATTTTGAAGAAACTTTCTTAATCATGGTTTTAAAATATATTTTCATATATGAATTTATAGATACCTGGCTATATCAGTTAACCAGGATTGCTTCAAATATATAAGGAACATGTTGCGTATATCACATAGTTACTTAATTGGTAAGTGCCCTTTCTAAATCTGTTAAAAAAGAAAAAAGAAAATGTCCAAGATGTTGAAGGAATAGTTAGGACTATAGTATATTTCAAAGCTGCCTCAATCTCTTTAAATATTAAGGTAAAAACGTAAATAGTGTTACACAATGATGTTGCATTCACCCTTTCAGTCATTAAATTTAATTAAGCACCTATTTGGGAACTATTTTATAGCTCCCTATTTTCATCCCATAGTGCTTTGATGGTTTTGAAAACACACATTTCTCTCTCTCTTGTTCTTTCTTCTGTGTACAGGTGATGGACATAATGTAGAGTGGACCTTTTGTTCAGAGAGGCATCAGATTTTCGTAGGGTCTTTGATAACTGGAATCCAATAATATCTTTTCTAAGGCATTTTATATTGCTAAAAATAAGTTTAGAGCCAGCCTCACTTAAGTTGGTTCTTTGTTACTGTTGGTGAATTTTTTGTTTTGTTTTGTTTTGGTCGATAATCAGAGATCACAGATGACGAACTCAGCGGTCTGCAATATTTTAGGATCCTGCCTTGGGACACAGGTCTGGTATGTAAAATTACATTTTGAAATTGCAGCCAATGAAAATTTTAACATCAATTACAAATGCAATAATAGTCCCAACATATGCTTTATTCTAAAATTTTAATGATAAATTCCCCTGAATGATTTATTTAATTATTTCAATTGACTTTCATTTCAAGGATTTTAGTATGACTTCCCCAGTATTTATTTCTGAGAAGTGTTTTACATGCATTTCTTTGGGAATTTTTAAATTTTCCTGCTATTATACCTTCTTTGTACTAATATTGATTAGACAAGTGATCCAACTAAATTTACATCATAATTGCATTCTAATTTCTTACATATTGCTGAAGACACATCTGTAATGCATTGTTCAAAACACATTTCCAAATTCTAACAGTGAAGTCATTTTAAATGTGACATGCCATACTCCTATTCATGTCACCTGAATCATTTTAATGGATTCTTATATACAGCATCATCGGTAGTGAATCTAAACCACTTGTTGACATTTGATTCTAAAGCATTAAAAAAAAAAAATTGAGCATAACCAAGCGATGAATCATTTAACCACTGCTGTGATTCCAGCCTTCAGTGCTCAACGATAGAAATATAATTGTTCTTCCTCAGCCCAGTATTCCTGATAATAAATATGAATTCCCTATTTCTTCTTTCTTTTTCTTCTGTTGTTCAGTATTGTCATTAAAAAAAGAAAATGCAAAAATATTTTAATTCTCTGTTGAGGTTTTTATGCTAGGAGAGAGATTTTAGATGGCAGGATGGAATAAAATCATCTTGGAAGAACATCAAATATTTTTGCAATCAAACCAAAGCGTTATTTTGATCATTATTATTTCTACTAATAATTCACATAAATCGCATAGATTAGGTACTATAAAGAAATTAACTGATATCTTTTCAAGTTAGTGTTTTCATGTTCTTTGGATAAATACCCAGTAGAGGGATAGCTGGATCATATGGTATTTCTATTCTTAATTTTTTGAGGAATCTCCATGGCTTCACCAGTTTATATTCCCACCTGCAGCATGTGAGGCTTCCCTTTTCTTCACATCCTCTCCAACACTTGTTATTTCTTGTCCTTTTAATAATAGCCATTCTGAGGGGTATGGGGTGATACCTCATTGTGGTTTTGATTTGCATTTCCCTAATGATTAGTGATGTTGAACATCTTTTCATGTGCTTGCTGCCCATCCGTATATCTTCTTTGGAAAAATGTCTGTTCAGATCCTTTGCTCATTTTTTAATTGATTTGTTTTTTGCTGTTGTTGAATTCTATGAGTTGTTTATATATTTTGAATATTAACCCCTTAATGGATATATGATTTGCAAATATCTTCTCCCAATTGTTAGGTTGTCTTTTCATTTTGTTGGTGGTTTCCTTTGCCATACAGAAGCTTTTTAGTTTGATGTAGTCCATATATAAGAAAGAAATTAACTAGTAATAATTTTTTCATTTTTATTTATTTTAGATTTTAAATTAAACACACACTCTATGATGTTTATTGTGTCAGATTTTAAATGCTTCTGTGTGCAGTACATATTTTAATTTTTTTAAGTCCTCATAACAACTCTCTAGGTTAAATAGTATGATCATCTCCATGTTAATATGAGAAATCTAAGCCCTGTGAGATTAGGTGCCATGTACAAGAGTACGTGGTCATTAAATAGCTGAGCCAGGATTCGAATGTAGACAGTCTGAGCGGACATCGGGCTTGAACCTATGTGTTGTGCTGACTCTTCACACATTCAAACTGTAGTTCTTTCTTAATCATGAATAAATAAATAAATATACTGTGCCATTAGCTCTGGTTTCTCTACTTTCTTTCCAGCTGGCAGCTTTGCTAACCTTCGTTTCTTTAAAAACCAAATCAGGCAAAATTAAAGAAACTTGTCCTTCCATTTGCTCTCAGAATCAGACTTGATTTTTCCATTGTAACTACTTTGTTTATTTAATTAATTAATTTTTTGAGAAAGATTAGCCCTGAGCTAATATCTACCACCAATCCTCCTCTTTTTTGCTGAAGAAGACTGGCCCTGAGCTAACATCCTTGCCTGTCTTCCTCTTCTTTTTACATGGGGGACCCCTGCTACAGCATGGCTTGACAAGTGGTGCGTAGGTCCACGCCCCGGGATCCGAACCAGCGAACCCTGGGCAGCCGAAGTGGAACATTCAACCTTAACCACTGTGCCACTAGGCCAAGCCCTATTTTGTTTATTTTTTATTTGTTTGTTTCTTGTTGGGCTTTTTTGTGTTTATTTTTTAAAGTTTTTAATTGCGGTAAAGTGCACATAATATAAAATTTACCATCTCAACCATTTTTACGTGTATAGTTCAGTACTGGTAACTACATTCACATTGCTGTGCAACCAATCTCCAGAAATCTTTTCACCTTCCAAAACTAAACCTGTCCATTTCTCCCTCCCTACAACCCCTGGCAACCACCATTCTACTCTTACTCTAGGTACCTCACATAAGTGAAATCATACAGTATTTGTCTTTTCATGATTGGCTCAATTCATTTAGCATAATGTCCTCAAGTTTCATCCATATTATCACATAATATCAGAATTTCCTTCCTTTTTAAGGCTGAATAATAATCTATTGCATATATTTGTGACATTTTGTTTCTCCATTCATTCTTCAATGGACACGAGTTATTTCCTCTTATTTGTTTTTTAAAGAATTTTACATCCCTTGTGCCTCGGCTGATGCATGAAAATCTCTTGGAATATAAAATTTCGCCACTAATCATATGTCCCCAATTTGGAATCTCGCAATACACTGAACAATCTGGGGTCAATGGGAATTGAGAGTTTTATGATTTACTGATATTTAGTAATAATTTTAAAAGTCAAATGGATGCATAATTTAAGATTTGGAAAAAGAAAAGAAAATTACACCATCTTTAGTATAGTTCAGCAATAATGGTTTGGTGACATATTTTTCTGTCCGGTTAAACAATAAGAAAGAAATTCACATAAACCATAAATAGACTTCCTAGTGATAAAACTGAATAGGGAATAGTAGGAACTTAAGTTCCAATTCTGTAAATTCTCAAGGTAAATGAGTTGGAAAAAAAGCCTAAACATCTATTTCCTCCTTTGTAAAAAGGGAGGTTGGACTAAAGCCTCCTTTTGGCTCTCTTACTTCATGAATTGCCAATGGTCATTCCCTTGCTTAAAATATATATACATTGAGGTTTACAGTGTTTCTCCCAAGGGCTGAAACTCACCTAACATCTATTCTCTTGGAAAACAGATTTTGGCTTGGCAAAACAAAGTTCTAAATCAGAGAGAACTTCTTCAATATAAATTTGCATTTAGAAAATAAGTATATGCAAACAGGAAAGATGAGGCAATGATTAGAAAATGAAGAGTCATCTTGATACCTCAATGTAAAAGGGCGTATCCTCCAAGCTGAAAGAAAAGTATATTTTTAAGTCCAGCCCAGAGCTCACCACCTCTACTTTGAGTCGGCACTCCTTTCCCAGGTGTATCCTTTCTTCAAAGGCCACGTATATATGTTTTGGACACAGTCACTGGGTCATAATTTTCTCTGTAATTCTAAACTTTATTTCCAAAATGGAAATTTTCAAGGGAGCAACTTCTGCACAGTATGCTTTTGGAAAGTTCTAAAGGTTATGTACCGTATAAAAAAATTTTAAAGCCAAAGGACCTCTGAGTTGCCCCAAAGTGTCTATTTATCATAAGCCTATCATACGACCCCAGGGCTCCAATTAAACATATTGCATATAAAAAATTAATTTCTTTTTCTAGCTTTGTCCTCCTAGGACCTAGTCAAAACTCTGTACAGTATTTCCAAGAAACACACTTTCTTCTCCTATGTCATCCAGTTTCACATTTTCATTTGTGTTACTCCTTGCAGTACAGAGATAATCGTTTCAAAATTGGAAATTCAAAACAAGCTTCTTCTAAAATCCCAGGGGCCAGTTCCATGACCGACTGGTTAAGTTCGCATGCTCCACTTCAGCAGCCCAGGGTTTCGCTGGTTCGGATCCTGGGCGCCGACCTGGCACCGCTCGTCAGGTCATGCTGAGGCAGCGTCCCACATGCCATAACTAGAAGGACCCACAACTAAAATACACAACTATGTACTGAGGGGATTTGGGGAGAAAAAGCAGAAAAGAAAAAGAGGATTGGCAACAGTTGTTAGCTCAGGTGCCAATCTTTAAAAAATAAATAAATAAATAAATAAATGAATAAATAAAATCCCTACTTCTTTAGTCCATTTTATACCAAGTTCGTAAGAACATGCCAGACCTGCATGTGTTGTGTGCATGTCAGCAACATTTCTAGCCCACTAGATTAACCCAGTCAGATCAAGTCTGAAAGAAAGTCAGGTTGTCTTGGAAGCAAACAAATAAGAGTAGCTAACCTTACATTTCCTGTGCATTGAAGGCCTTCCAGGCTACTTGCATATTTCTAGCAAATAATTTGTGAGTATTTAGTGACTGGATTTGAGTTCTCAAATTTATTCATATCACTAAGTATACTGTTTAAGTTCAAATGTTATCATGTGACATTTTAGTCCTGTCAAATGAAAATTTCATTTCTCAAAGCATAGATTTACTATCACCAAATCTGACTTTTCTTCTTGCTGCTTCTTCTCTTTGGAATGACTCTCATTTTTCTTCCCTGGATCTTTGTGGCTCTTCCTGTCCCTCAAAATCACACTTATAAAAGAAAAACTATTTAAAATACATTTCTGGGGGCTGGCCAGGTGGTATAGTGGTGAAGTTCGTGCACTCTGCTTTGGCAGCCTGGGGTTCACTGATTTGGATCCTAGGCATGGACCTACACACAGCTCATCAAGCCATGCTGTGGCAGCATCCCACATAAAAGAATGAGAAGGACTTCCAATTAGGATATGCAACTATGTACTGGGGCTTTGGGGAGAAAATAAAAAAAGAGGAAGATAAGCAAAAGATGTTAGCTCAGGGCCAATCTTCTCATGAATAGAAAAAAGAAACGAGCTATATAAATCAAATGCATTAAAAAATAAAATACATTTCTAAGTACTCACTTGCCTATAGTCACACCATTTTCCTGGATGATTTTCATCATATTTCTTCACTAAAGAATCCTCTTTGACATTGTCTTCTCCTTGGTCTGCTGTTGCATAGGTTATGATAAAATTGTAACATTGCTTTCATTACACATCAGTATTCTCTCAACCCACTTGCACAATGACCCAGCATCTGCAATACAATAGAGTCAAACACAATAAAAAATGTGATGTGCCCAATATAGCAGAATCCCCATGTCCCTTCTGCCCAAACCAGGATCTCCCTAGAGAGGTTCCTATATGCAGAGGGTTACTTCACCACCAAATCCATGCACAGGCTCTCTGGATACCAACCGGATTATGAAAGGTTTGAATGGAAAATTTTCCAAGTTTAATAAATATTTGTCTTCTAGGTTTAATAGCGAGGTAACTTGCCATAACCTGACTCTATCTTGAAGGATGCTAAGGATCAAAGATCTTTCTAAAGCCAGCTGAGCTTCCTGTGGTACTTTTACAAATGGAGTCCTAATAAGGTAGCTGTGGGATAATTCAGTACTTCATTGAACTGAAAGGCGTTTCAGTCAATTCCAGATCTACATCAAGAAGAGAGATCAAGTAAGGCTTTACAAAACAGTGGCATTCAAATAGCTGCACTGCTTTAACAAACCATATATTTTTAAAGCTATTGTTAAAGAAAACAAGAAAATGCCAGTGATTAGCCTGGAGGTTAATGTACTGTGTTGATTTCAAGACCCGCCATTAGCTGGGAGTATTGCTATCCCACAATTCCTTGGGAGTGATTTGGCGAAAGGATCATCAGAAATCACTTTAAACATACTTTGAGTGACAGTGCCTCACATTAGTCGTTGTTATCAACAAACATTCCCTAAATACTAACTGAATAGGCTTGCCATTAGCTGTTTCCACCCACAGCCATTTCCAAAACAAATCCTCATTGACTGATGATGCCCCCAGGAAGAAATGAACATTTTAGCTGCTGTTTTCTTGGCAGATACTACATTCCTGCGTAGATCTCTGAGTGTCCTCATTTTGCTATATAACAATGATAAGCATTTTCTTTTCCCTTCTGAATAAAGATTTAATTCCATTTATAAACAAGCAAAAATGAGGGAAAGCTAATTAGCAAATATTATTTAAAATAATTTTTCTTATACAAGACAATTTCTACAAAATTAGAATCATTGTAAAGAACACAGATTTAACCATAATTTATTCAGTTGTAGGAGGAGCTAAATTAAGAACCAATGTAGTTTTAATTGCTTAGGGGAAAAAAAAAAGCAGCAAAGAGAGAGAATGCTGCTTCAGATTAAATGATGGATACAATCCAAAGAATTCTACTAACGTCACAAAGGTGCCTCTGGATTTTATTAGCAATCCTATTCCCATCATTTTTAAGTGTAACAATTTTTATTTGGTCTCTTCTTATTTTGTTGGGGAAAAGATGACTACGAGAGAGAAAAAGCATTGGTGATTTCAAAAGTTTTTATAGAATGCACACTTGAAAGTTTATACAAACTGCCAGTCACTTAAACTTTTACAGACCTGACATACCCTAGCAACGAACTGAACATTATTTACAGCACTTAATATATTAGGCATCAGCTTAGCTCTGAAGTTGTTGCTATGAACTGGGAGGACTTTAGACTCCCCCTCGATCCACAGTAAAAGGCCAACAAATAGATTACTACCTTAATATATTCACTGAAATGTCCTGGAAGAGCTAATAGTTTTACCCAAGAGCCTAGTTTCCCTTCAGAACACCTTCATATACAAGCGAAATCTGATTCAATGTGAAGAGTCAGGCCCACAGCAGTCCCCTCCCACAGATGGGTACATTTTTATTTCTATATTGCCAATGAGGAACTGAGACACAAAAGAAATTTTAGCCTTAGCTACATGGCAACTTTAATGGTACAGCCAATGTTAATATGAGGTTGTTATTAATTTGACTCTAAAAGTAGTATTTAATCATCTATAGGGTAAAATGCACATTGAAGTTTCTGGAAAATTTTTTTGATTGCTAGTGCACTTTGCATTTCATGACTTTAACGCTGGGGGTTTACTGGTATAAAAGCAGACGTCTTTTTTCTTTTCTGCTATGTGATTTTTTAAACAATCCTTAAAGGAAGGTTATTAAATTTAGCTATTTTTCAGTAAGTTTAAGTATGGCTAAAGGAAAAAGTATACAACTGGAGTTACAGACAAGATAATCACTCAAAATTCAAAGATGGAGTTACCACTTAAGTGCTTCAATGTTTTCTTTAATGTGAAAGTCAAGAACTTTAAGGCATAAAGCCTGGTAGCCCCCTTGTTCAACAAAATTGAAGAAGGGTTAATGTATGTGTCTTTTCTTGATGACACTCATATTACTTTTGCCTTGTGGTTCACTGCTAACAGGCCATTCTGACTTCGAAATTTTAAGTAAAGACAACGGAAATGCTAGAAAAGATTCCGAATGCAGTTTTGTCTTTAGAAAATCAAACTATCCTTCTTCATTAATGCTTTACTCCAAAGGAGATTTTCAAAATACACATTGCAGGATTTAAAAAACGCTGGAGCTGCACTTTACAAGTGTGGTATTTTTTTAAAAAACCCACAAATACAGACAAACTTTATTTTCATCCTTTACTGTTTACTAACTATGCAGAAAAGGAGTGTTTAAAAGCCCAATGATTCTCATATTGCAGTTCCAAGTACTCCATTTCTTCAAGGGTAAACAGAAATAATTAAGGTAATTATTGTTCGGGTCCTCTGGCAGCAAAGCACATGTTTATTTAAGCAATAGATGTTCAAACGATGTTTGAAAATGCATGACTCTACCTGAACCACAGTTTCACAAGGAAAGAGAAAAAAAATATCTCCAGCAAGATTTTTACAAGCCAGCAGCAGCCTTTCTCGCCCGTGTAAATAGTTTCACTGCTAAAGAGCTGAGTCGTTGGTTTTTCCAACAATCGTTCCTCACTAACTGGAAGGAAACAATACTTTTTTTTTTTCCAGAAGCCAATGCACTCAGGCTGTTAATTAGAGTGTCTCTGGGTGGCATTTGCGACTCTACCAGGCCAAACATTCCACACTGTGGGTAGGTATCAAATTAACCCCAGGGAGAAGTCTCCGATAGGTCTTAGCATGCCAGCAACACCCCCAGCCCATTCTGGATTGCAGAATGAGAAATTTGAAGGACTATTAAACACTCTGTAAAATGCTCACAACAGATCAGCTTAAAGCCGTACAGTGCAGGTGTTCTTGTAATTGAAAAACTGCTCTGTGTTCAATGGCCCCTCAAATTCGCCCTCTTCTCAGGCGTTCCTTTGAGTTCTACAAAGCAGTTCAGGAAACCTAAGTGCTGACTGGACTTTCCTGAATATTTAGGCTCACCCATTTTGTGTAAAGTCAAGAGATGGTTTTATTTTCCACCAGTCTTTACTCAAGTAGCTGACCTTCCTCTCAGGAAAGTAGCTTTCTGCAGCTCCTTCTACAAGTTGGCTTGAAATCGAAGATTCTGGATCCATAAAAAATTCACATGTGAGAAATTACGGATATGTTGTATGAAGAATATATTACAAATGCTACAAACCCCTTCATTTCCAAAACTGTTTTACAACTTTGAGCTAAATCTATTTGCAGAGTAATTCATAGAATAATCTAAAGAACACGATTGCATGTGTGGGGGACTGGAATTGGCCACCTCAAGATACATCAATTTGGCATGAGGATTATTTTGGGGTGGTTACTTTTAAAAACTGCAGACATGAGAGAAACTTTGAAAAGCAGAAGTTACCCTTTCTAAAAGACACTTACATTTGTAAGGGAACTCTCCATCTGTAAAGGTGTCTCCCTCTCTGTCCCAGGAAAAAGGGGAGAATGACCTTAACTCTAGAAACTCTTATCAGTGCGGAAGGCAAGGACTTAAATCTGCTTAATAATCTTACTCTTGTTTACTGTGCTTTTCTGATAATCTCCCTTAACTGACTGCCCCCCCCACCCCCAATATCCTCCTTTGTCTTTAGCTGAGGATGGTATTTAAGGTGAGTGCTTCTACCATTTTGGTGAGTTACTCAGTTTTTCTGGGTCTCTCCCATGTACACATGTTATAAAGCTTTGATTTTCTCCTGTTATTCTGTCTCATGTGAATTTAATTCATCGTCTGGCCAGAAGGAGCCAGAGTGCATAGAGGAAATGTCTTCCTCCCCTACACATGCTTTATCTGAATCCTTATTGCATTGACTAGAATGTCTTGGATTGCTGAATGCTGCCTCTAATTTCTGTTATTTTTATAAATGCTGTGCTGATAAGAATTGTAAAGAGCCAGTAATGGAAGGCTATCCGTCAGGCATTTAGAGAACATAGCGCTGGCCGTTTTGTACCTTCTCTTCTCAGTGGTATAATATCTTTGCTGAGTCATGCTCACTGATTGCTCTAAGGAGAAGCAACTGGTTGTCACTCTGCATTTAGAGAAGTCTGTAATTCGGCTGCATTGCTAAAAGCAGTGCTACTCGCGTCTGAAAGAAAAATTTTTTCCATCCCAAGTACCTCCTCTGCTCCTTTTTCAGTTGCAGGCAATGAGTCTATGAAACAAGAAACTGCTCTTCTGCACAGCTGCCTGGACCCACATCTACTTGAGAGCTGAATACCTTGGCTGTGCAGAGGCTACTCAGACAAGGAAATGGCTTTCTGTCAGTAAACACCTCAATGCTCAAGAAGACTTCATTATTGAGAGATTTCTCACGAGATTAATTGTTTGCTTCAGTGCTATCTAATGATAAGTATGATGTAAAGATCAAAGATTCCGAATATTAGAACTTGGGATAGAGAAGATCCATTCCAGACCTTCCCAACTTTCCTTCCCAGAGATTAGAGAACAAAATCTGAGACCATGCTTGTGATTTGTCATCCCAAGAATCAAGTATAAACGGTAGAATAATTGGAAGTTAGTTTAACTAAAAAGAAAACAAAAATGAAAATAGAATTAAAAAAATAAATAGTTATATAACTAAAATGGATCTTTTAGAGAAGAAGAAAAATAAAACCATCTTCCCTCAATAGAACCAAAGCCAGACAAGGCCCTTCTGGATTACTTTGAGTTCTCCTTACAAATCGTAAAATATGATAAATATGGTGAAGAATGGTGACAACATATTTGATTTTGATAATGAGGTTTCTTATCTGGAAGGCTAATTGTCTTTATTGAGTATTATGGTATAATCAGGAACTCTCCTTGTATTTCCTATTTTACTAGTTAATTTGGTGAAAATTAAATTTAAGTGCCTAAAACTCGTAGCAGTAATTGGAAGGGTTTATCTACTTTGATCATTCTTATCATTTATACATTACCTCAGGTACTGGTCTTTTTTAGTTTTTTATATATATATGTATATATCATGGTGCTTTCCCATATAAAAATTACTTTTCATGAGTATGGTACCTGCCAAAGTTATGAATATATGAGAATGATTTTATAATATGTATGGCTTGGTATGCATGCCATCCGTCTAATAACACATTTATATAGATGTATTGAGAGTATATTTATGAATATGCTGCACAATATTGGACAACAGATTCATGTCACTAGTATAGATACCATTGGTTTGATTTTATATTTGTCTGTGTCATCACTTTACTGCCATTTTCTTGTATCTAGCAAATATAACTTCTAATTTTTAATTGATAAATTGCAGTTATGCCTGAGTTTTCAGGCTAAGAAATAATTTAACAGAACAGGATGTGGTAAGTGAACAGGAAACCAGGTTATAGATAAACATTTCACTATGCTTAAGATAATGTATGGCATTGATAATAATATGGCAGTGAAAGTTAAAATACGTCAACCTTTAAAGGATAGTACAACTTAAAAACACTACTCAAATAAAGATCTTAGTGTAACAATTCTTATAAATTGCAATTACAATAAGATTTTAAAAAGGGAAAATTAAAGGTTTGAAGGAGAATTTTCATGTTATGCTTTCAACAACAAGCATGCTTCATTTGGCACAATAGATGAATTTCTACAGAGCTGCTTCTTTTTTGTATTTCTGGTAAATTATTTATAAGTTAAATACCTGAGGGAAGATTGCTAATTAAGGGAATCCGATAATGAATCATTTGGTTAACATAAAACTTCACGAAAGTCTTCTTGTTAAATGTGAGTTTTTGCTTATAAATTTAACTTTAAAGTAGGTGTGAACTGGGTATGAATACTTGTTTAGGTATAATGTTAATGGTTTGTGCTAATGAAAAACCTCAGCAAAATGATACACAAAATACTCATCTCTTAAAACCTATGATTGTGACAATTGCCCAAGTTTCCATAGTACCCAGGAGAGGTATATCATTCATTAATAGCTTGCACAAAGTCAGGGCTTAACATGTTTATACTTATACAAGCAATTTTACCTAACTTTTAGTTGCTAGGTGCCATAAGTAAGATTCAGAGAAATAAATAGAAAGCATGAGACTTGCCTTCTTAAACACATAATTTAAGAATTTGCAAATACGTGAACATTGAGGATACAATAGAGGACTGGAATAGACCCTTTAAAAATAAAAGTACTTCTTGGGGCTGGCCCCATGGCTGAGTGATTAAAGTTCCCCACGCTCTGCCTTTTGCGGCCCAGGTTTGTGGGTTCAGACCCTGGGTTGGGACCTACTCCAGTCATCAGCCATGCTGTGGTGGTGCCCCACATACAAAGTGGAGGAAGACTGGCACAGATGTTAGCTCAGGGTGAATCTTCCTCACCAAAAAAAGTACTTCTTGTTTTTCTTAATTTCAAAACTGTTTACCCTATCACATGTGTATGTCCACACACAGAGAAATATATAATAGGTACTAAAAATGTGTTACAAATGGATTCTATGTGTGTGTGTGTGTGTGATGAGAAACATAGATAAAACTGTATGCATTATTTTGTAACTTGCCTAATTTCTTTACTTAAAATGTGTGCTTTTCATTGTTCTTATGGTATACTGTTGAAATATTATTGTAACATGCACATTGTAATCTATAGAATAATACTCAACACACACACAGAAGTATAGTTAAAGATAACAGAATAGACAAAGTGAGCGCTAAAAAATACTTCATTCATCCAAAATAAAGCAGAAAAGTGGGAATAGAACAAAAATTAGAGGTGAGACAAATAGAAAACAAATACCAGGATGACAGACTTAAACCAATACATGTCAATTTCAACATTCGGTAAAATACACAGAACACACCATGTAAAAAGTAGAAATAGTCATAGTAAATAATAAATAAATAAGTTACTGGGGCCAGCCCCATGGCCAAGTGGTTAAGTTCATGCACTCTGCTTCAGTGGCCCAGGGTTTCGGGGTTCAGATCCTAGGCGTGGACATGGTGCCACTCATCAGGGCACTCTGAGGGGGCGTCCCACATGCCACAACTAGAAGGACCCACAACGAAAATATACAACTATGTACTGGGGGGATTTGGAGGGAAAAAAAAGTTACTTTTTTAAAAAAAACCCTTGAACTAATAATATGCTGTTTAAAGAAACGCATTTTAAAAAAAGAAACAGAAAGAAAAATCTAGACCAAGATGTTATTAAGCATATGAAAACTTGTGTGGCCATATACTATCAAAAAAAAAAAGTAAACTTCAAGACAGTCAGAATAACCAAAAATAAAGATAAAAATTTCATGCTTATAAAAGTTCAGTCAAACAGGAAGCCATAAACAAAGAAGAAAACACAAGTAAAATTAAAAGATGTCTTACATTTAATTACTTTGAAGTGTATTAGAAGTCTAAAATAAGTTATCTAAGTTTCTATCTTTAAAAGCAACAAAAAGAAGAGCAAATTAAAGAAGAAAGGAGATAGAAGAAAGGATGTGATAAAAATTAAAATGGAAATAAATTAGAAAAACTGACAATGGAGAAAATCAACAGAGAAAATCTAACGCTTCAAAAGGATTAATAAATTGATTAACACTTAGCAAGATTTATCAAGATTAAAGGAACAAAATAATCTGACAATTTGAGGAATGAAAGAAGGGGCATCACTATAAGATCATACAAACACTGAAATCTTTATGTCAATAAATTCGACAAATTAGGTAAATGGAAAAATTCCTTTTAAAACACAAGTTACTGAAACTGACACATCAAGATAAAGAAAATATGTGTTTATATTGAATTTAAAACTTTCCCACAAATAAAATATAAGTATGAATGGTTTAATTGGCAAATTCTATCAAATATTTTATGAAGAAATATCAACCCTACAAATTATTTCAAAAAATAGTGAAGGAAGGAAAAATTCATAAAATATCTAATAAAGCCACCATATAACTGATATCAAACATGACAAAAGTATTAGAAGACAAGAAAATTATAAGCAGGCATATTTTGGGTTCTGAGCACAATTCCAATGAATAGAGCAATCAGCAAGCAATACTTGAACACCAGCTGGGTTTCGCACAATCCAACTCAGATTTGATGCTATCTACCCAGAGATAGCAACATATTCCACAGGTTAAGGGCTCAGTCCTACAAAACTGCCCCCACCCCAATTCAGATGCCAATTGCAAGACCAGGTTGTTGCTTGTGCTTCTGACTGAGTGGCTATAAATTGGAGATTCCAATGACCTCCTGCCCCCTGTTTGATTAATTTGCTAGAGGGACAAGTAAAGCTCAGAGAAACATTTTTCTTGCTAGACTACTAGTTTATTATAAAAGGATATAACTCTGGAACAGTCAGGTGGAAGTCAGATGCATAGGGCAAGGTATGTGGAAAGGCACAGAGCTTCTGTGCACTCTCTGAGTGTGTCACTCTCCCTGAATATCCACGAGTTCCTCACTTGGAAGCTCTCTGAACTCTCATCCTTTTGGGGCTTATGGAGGCTTCATTACATAGGCATGACTGATTAAATCACTGGCCATGGGTGATGGATTCAACCTCCAGCCCCTCTCCCCTCCCCAAGGGTCAGGGGGTAGGACTAAAAGATCCAACGCTCCAATCACATGGTTGGTTCTCCTGGCAACCAGCCTTCACCCTTAGGTGGGTTCCAAAAGTCACTTCATTCAGATAACTAAAGAGACCTTTGTCACTCTTATCATCTATAAAATTCCAAGAGTTCTTGGAGCTCTGAGCCAGAAATTAGAGTGAAGACCATATATATATTTCTCATTATAAATCACAGTATCACAGGTATCTTTCATGAATATAGACTCAAAAGCTTTCACAATATATGAGAAACTAGAATCCAGCAATAAACAAAGAGTACAACGGCCAAGCAAGGTTTATTCCAGGATCTAAACAAGATTGTTTAAACATTCAAAAATCAACCAACGTATTCAGCATAATTAACATAATAAAAGAAAAAACCCATTGTCCTTTCAAAAGATGCAGAAAAATCATTTTATAAAATTACTAGATATTTAATGTTTAAATATCATGCAGAAAATTAAGAATGAAAAAGAAATTCCTTGATCAGATTAAGGACATCTAAAAAAACCCTATATTTAACATACTACTAAATGGTAATATCCATACCCTTAAAATCTATGCAACATATTATGCATAAATTAAACTTCAAAGATTTGTAGGGTCAAATTTGTTTTCTTTTTAAAGATTGGCGCCTAAGCTAACAACTGTTGCCAATCTTTTTTTTTTTTTCCTGCTTTTTTCTCCCCAAAGCCCCCCAGTACATAGTTGTATATTCTAGTTGTGGGTCCTTCCAGCTGTGGCATGTGGGACGTTGCCTCAACATGGCCTATTGAGCGGTGCCATGTCGGTGCCCAGGATCCAAACCCTGGGCTGCCAAATAGGAGCTTGGGGACTTAACCACTTGGCCACGGGGCCGGCCCTCGGTCAAATGTTTTATGTGTGCTTTAGATTAGGGTGCATTCATCAATTGTTTGGTTAAAGTTTACATATATGTACATACACTAGGTTAGGTTTATTATTCATGTTACTCAAATCATCTGTATCTTCATACTTTTTTGAGGGATATAGGTATATGAGTTACTGAGAGATTATTTTTTTTAATAATTTAGGGATCTTTTTGCTTTTGCAGGGCAACATTCACCCTGAGCTAACACCTGTTGCCAATCTTCCTCCTTTTTTTTTCACCAAAGCCCCAGGACACGGTTGTGTATTCTCATTCTAAGTCCTTCTAGTTCTTGTGAGCTGCCACCACAGCACGGCCACTGACGGACAGGTGGGTGTGGTTCCAAGACAGGGAAATGAACCCAAGCTGTTGAAGCAGCGAGAGTGCCAAACTTTAACCACTGGGCCATCAGGGCTGGCTCATAAAGAGATATTTTTATATCTACCCATTTTACTTTAGAATTTTCAATTTCTGCATGTAATTCTGCCAATATTTGCTTTGTATATTTTAAGGCTGAATTATTGAATGCATTGTGGTAGATTATGAAAGTGGCCACAAATTCTTCCCCTCCTGAATTCACATCCCTGCAATGACATGACACCAGCCCTTCCATCAAGAGTTGAAATCTTTTGCTCTACCCCTGAATCAGGTTTAGCCAGGTGGCTAGTTTTAACAGATGGGACATCAGGAAACTGACAAAAGCAGAAACTTGAAAATCACTGGTGGGTTGCCCCTCTCCTTATTTGCTTCTCTTGGGGTTCTTGTTACCAGGCTTACGTGAGGAAGTCAAGGATAGCCAGCAGTCTGATGAAAAACAGCTGACCCTGTCACTCTAGTCACTCAAGCTTCAGAACAACAAGGATGAGCCCAGCCCAATTTTTCAGCCACTCAATCATAAAACAATAAACACCACCAATAGTCCTAATAATTTTTTTGTTTGGAAAGTGCATTTATTCATAAAATGTTTATATTAACATTATTAGCTGATTATTGTTTTTAGAAATGAATAAAAACAAAGTATTTTAAAATTTTCTCAGGTTTCTTTTTTCTCTTTTTTTAAAGATTTATTATTTTTTCCTTTTTCTCCCCAAAGCCCCCAGGTACATAGTTGTATATTCTTTTGTGGTGGGTCCTTCTAGTTGTGGCATGCGGGACTCTGCCTCAGCGTGGTTTGATGAGCAGTGCCATGTCTGCACCCAGGATTTGAACCAACAAAACACTGGGTCGCCTCCAGCGGAGCACGCGAACTTAACCACTTGGCCAGGGGCCAGCCCCTCAGGTTTGCTTTTTAATATGCTAAATATCATTACATCTAAGCCACGGAACTAAAACACTCTGGTGTTTTCCTCAATAATTTTTAAGAATGTAAATGAGTCCTAACACCAAAATGTTTGAAAACTTGTTGGATTTATCTAATCTAAATTAGATGGAGCTTATGCAATTTTATTTTTATGCTGTCTTCATATATTTCATCTATTTACTTGCCTGTACTTTAGTCTGTATAATTTTCTCAAACTGTTTTCTGGCTCACTAATTCTTTTTTCAATTGTGTCTAACTTGCTCTTTAATCTTTCCATTGAGTTTTAAATTTTAGTAACTTTTTCATATGAAGGCATTTTATATTCTGAGTCTGATATTTCTACCCTATAAAGTCCTTAGTGTTATAAGTCTAATATATATTGATTTCTCATATATTTCTTAGTTTTTATTATTAAATCTTATTTGTCCAAACCTAATTCTTATGAACTCTGAGGACCTAGATTAAGGATGATATTCATTAAAAGGATATCCCTTTACTCCAGGCAGGAGATCCTGCCCACTTATGAGCATTTTAAGTTAATTTTTATAGATGAGATTTCTCTAATTGTGCAGGGAACATAAATTCAAAGCTCACAGACCCTCATGAGAAAAGTCTTAGCAATTCTCACAGAGAAATTAGTTCATCATTTTTTTTTTTTCTCACCTGGAGCCTACAAAAATAAACTGTTTTCTGGATTGATTTTATTTATTCCAAGAGGACAGTTCTCAGCTTTAAATGTATACTGAAGTTATAGCACTTTGAGTTGTCCCTAATTTACGTAGAATTCTCAGATTTAGATTCTCGTCTCTGCCAGGCTTAAGTTCTAGTTTCATTCCCATCGAAGCCCTCCATTCCTGCCAAAGCCCTTGGCATTCCAGGCAGCCTCAGTCTCCATATTTATTCACCACTCTGGGATAAGCTTCCTCTTTTGGGGAGAAACAGGGTAAGGAGGCCCCTGAAGATCTCCATCACCTTCTTGTAACCTCAGCAAAGCATTTGAAAGTTTACGGTTGTAATTTATCCAACATCTGTATATTTTTGCCAGAAGGGCATTTCAGAATATCTACTCTGCCATTCTGATGGAAATGTAAGTCCGGATCCCTTGGCCTCAGACATTATCTGAAATAATTCCTTAGATATCACATAAAGGCACACATACAAGGCTAACGCTAGGCATATGTCTAAATTGTGGAGCCTAATTTTGCTGTATTTGAAATTTTTAATCGAAAGGTAAAAGTTGAGCAAAATTCTCTCATTTCCAAAATTATTTCACTGGAGTAAGGCAAACTTGGAAGCTGCTTGGTTTCAGGCAACCAGAGAAGAGTGGAAAATTACTGTTTCAGGAATTTGGGCGCTAGAAAATAAGGTTCAGTGTGTACCTGTTTTACCGAAAAAATAAATTTATACAGCTGTGAACAAAACCACTATAATTTGCAACGCTCCCTCATTTTCTGAAGTATTCGATTTCTTTACTTTGCTCTGAGTCATACGGCTCATAGAAGAAAACAAACATTCTGGCTCTCCCCTACCATATTTTAAACTAAGTGATATGTTGGAAATTATAGTGCTGACAAGTGTGATAGGATTAGAATGCTGACACATGGATGATCCAACTGTTTCTTTTAGCCCATTCGGCTCATGTGCTTTGGTGTAAACACTGTAATATCACCTGCCTCCTTCTGCATGCCCATTAAAAAATGCAAATAAATCCTGGCTTACTTTGACTTTAATGGTTATGGTGTCTGCGTTTTGTATTCTCCACTATCATAGCACTGCTCCAATTCTTCTCAAAATATGGCTTTTTGAAAACTTTAACTTTCTTAAATGCAGCTTGTTTTTTTTAAGTGCACAGCTAGAGAGCTTATCTAGTTTTCAGTCAATGATCGTGGCCTATCTACTGTGTGCACTGATTAAGTGATTTGTGGTAAAGAAGTAATGGGGTAATTCAAAGTCAGCATATCCCTTTTAAAATATTACTATCATAAGTAGACCCTGGAAATTTCAGAGTTTGTTTAAATTTCATTGGTATATTTCCAATGAAATGAGATAAGCCTGAAAAATAGACGTTTTTGGAAACACAAAGAATAAACAAAATATAGGGACTAGCTTGGGCCAATGAAATAAAAGAAAAGATTCATTCCATTACTTAAAATTTAGGTTTCTTATTTAACCTAGTATATAGATAACTCAAAGATGTTTATCATAATAGGATATTATAGAGCATATTATATGATAGCTTGAATAGGAGCCTAGTTCTGCTGAATGTCGTATTTTTATGTCTGCATGTGAGAGAAGAGCTCTTGTACACTGAGATAAATCACCAAGGAAGCCACTTCTGCTCCATGACAAGAGAGCACCCGTCCTCCTCAGGCTCTTAAGCTAGCCCTGGGGATGGAGGCCTTTGGGGATCTCTGGGACTTTCCTGTGGACTCAGCAAAGCTCTTAAATGTTTATGGCTGTAATTTATCCAGCATATGTGCGTTTTATGGCAGAAGGGCATTTCAGAATATGTGTTCTGCGATCCTGATGGAAATGTAGTCTGGACCACACCACATTTAAGTACTTTTTTGAAATAATTTCTGTGAAATAATAAGAAATATGTATATTAGTCTCTCGCTGGTTCCTGACCACAGAGCTCCTAAATAGGGGTGCTGGGAGAGCCATTTGTCCTAATATTTGGTCTCTGACCCTGGTTCCTGATAAAGAGTTCTTAAATACCCTGGAATTTCCCGGGTGATAGAAATGTCTTTTGTTCTAATGAGGGGACTCTTGGTGGGCTCCTCGAAGGGGATTGGTCTCCAGAAAGACCAAAGTGTGATTAGAAGCTTGGAATGTTCAGCCTCATCCCCCATTCTCCAGAGAGAAGAGAGGAGCAGGAAATTGAGTTAATAATCCTTCATGCCTACATGATGCAGCCTCCATAAAAATGCCAAAAGTCTGGGGTTTGAAGACCCTCCGGGTTGGTGAACTGACCTACATGCTGGGAGTGTGGCCCATCCCGACTCCACTGATACAGAAGCTCCTGGGATCTGGACACTTCCAGAGCTTGCCTTCTGTATCTCTTCATCCAGCTGTTCAATTTACAGTCTTTAAAATATCCTTTGTAGTAAATCGGTGATAGTAAGCGAGCGGTTTTCTTAGGTCTGTGAACTGCTCTAGCAAATCACCAAACTCAAGGAGGTGGCCATGAGAACCTCTTCTGTGTAGCCAAGTCGAACAGCAGTTGTGGGTAACCTAGGGACCTACTATTTGTGACTGGTGTCTGAATTGGGGACAGTCTTGTGGGACTGCCCTCTTAACTTGTGAGGTCTGAGCTAACCTCTGGTTAGTGGTAAAATTGAATTGAATTGTAGGATACCCACCTAATGTTGAAGAATCAGTCAGTGTGGGAAAAACCCCACACATCTGATCACAGAATGAGTTTTTCATAGACAATTTCTTAAACGGAAATTAGGGCACTCAAACAACAATGAAACAATGCATGTTATCTGCTCTCACTTAGTTCTTGGTTTGTTGCACAACCCAACAAGTCTTTATATAGAGCTAATATGCCCCCAAAATGCTTTGGTGATTCTCCAGTGCTGATTAAGGAAGGCCTCTGTGGGATTATAATGGACTGAATTGTTTCCCCCCAAATTTATATATTAAAGCCTTAACTCTCAATGCGACTGTATTTGGAGATAGGGACTTTGAGGAGATAACAAAGGTTGAACGGGGTCCTATGGGTGGATCTTTAATCCGATAGGGCTACTGTTATTTTAAGAAGAGGAACAGACACCAAGAGACCACTTTTCCGTACAGAAATAGCCATGTGAAGACCCAACAAGAAGACAGCCAACTGCAAGCCAAGGAGAGAGGCTGCAGGAGAAGCCAACTCTGTCAGCATTTTGATGTTAGACTTCCAGCCTCCACTGTGAGAAAATAAATTTCTGATTTTTAAGTCACCCAGCCAATGGTATTTTGTTATGGTAGCCCTAGTCAACTACTACAGGGATGCTCCAGAACACAGAATTATAGAGCACAAAGGATATTTTCCAGTCATCTATTTCAGTGTTTCTCAATCTGCATGGTATGAATAGCATAGAAGTTCAAATAATTTACTTTATTACAAAATACTGCACTCCAATATATTTTTCATGGGGAAAGATGTTAGTGGAGTAAACTGAAATAATAATAACGACATTAGTAATAACTATATGTAAGTATTTAACAAGGCAGCATGATTATATAAAATTTGGCCCCAGTGTTATAATTTCATAGGTATTTCTTCTATGCTCTTTTCATGCCTTTCTTGTGATAGGTACTAATATCTTCATTTACCAATGAGCAAATTGAAATTCAGAGGTATTAATTAACTTGCAAGTGGTTATAGTGTTAATAAATACCCTAGGAATCTAGCACATTCTTAGAAACCACTTGGAAGTGTGAGCCACAGGAGAGCAGCATCCATCATGCATTTCAAGGCATGAAAATATAATTATACTATAAAAAGTATACAAAATTATGGACTTGGTTCAAGCCTGCATTTGTCTGATGAGTAAGTTAGGTACCAAGAAAGTTTAAGAAATACCTTCACGGTTAGACATCTAGTTAGCACTAGAATCAGAACTAGAACCCAGGTAGACTGAATAATTGTGAAACTCTCTTTCCTTTCCTATATACTGTGAAAAATCATAAATTTTTAAAGTGATACTAAAATATAAAATGTATGATACTGAAAAATGTGAGAGCCAACTAAAACAAAGCTCAGACGACAAAAATAACAATTTATGTTTCACCTTATTTCCAATTCTGAAATACTGAGGTTTCATACCATCATAATAAGAACATTTACATTTTTAGAACAATGTTTTATACCATTCATGCTTACATTAAAATAAACTTAATTGAGAGCTGATGTTGATAAGATATGGGGCCTAAAACCAAAAGTTTAATAAATGAATATAAATAAATAAATAAATAAATAAATAAAACTGTTCTGTGGCATCTCTCAAAAAAATAAAAACTTGTGATTTGTAAATTGGGAGAATTTTGATGGTTAAATACTGATTCAAATATTTAGGTTTTTATTTAGAATTTTAAACCTCTTCATATTTCTTAAACACTAAGGAATTTAGAATTGGGGGCATAAAATTATAAATTTAGTTTTTAAGGACATAAAGTGTCCTCTAAATTATGATTTATTTTTTTCTGATTTAATCTTACAGTTGTCTCATCTGTTCTTCACCCACGTTATCTGACTCACATAGTATTTAGAGAGAATAATCTTAGAAAATCGATGTGGTTGGAATCTTCAAGAAAAAATAAATCCTATGGATCAATCCTAAAGAAAATCTTAATAGAATGATTTTATCTTATTTAAAAGGCCAAATTTGGAAAGAAAATAAAAGAATTGGACAGAAACAGGCTTTGGTCTTTTTGTTGTAGGAAGGTTGCCTAGAGATGTAATGGCTCCCAGATCACAGACAGCTTTCTATTATGAATTAGTCTCATTAGACAAATGTTAAGTGGGCATCACCCACTACCGGGACCACTAGGAATGCCATGTGGAATCTATCATACAGCTATCTGCTTGATGAAAAACATCAAGCAGAAGAATGTGAATTCATCCATTTTCATATATATCAGATGATGGCAAATATTGAAAGCATCAAATCATACCTGAAATCTAAATTCAGTTATATTGTTTTTGTACAACGTCCTTTGTATAATATACAAAATAAATACAATATTATATTTACTCATAACAATAAACTAATAGTCTCCAAAATTTTAATTTGAATCTGGTTTCTCAAAAAAAAAGAATTTTTTATAGGTAGGAATGTTAAATTTCTTAAAATAAAATATCCATATAAATAAATAGATATCCCATTAGTAGCTAATCACTCACTGAAACATTACTGAGAATAATGTGAAAAATAAGACTGGAATAACCCTGCTGACTATAGACACAAAAATTCTCAATAAAGTATTATCAAGCTAAATTAAACAGCATATTGAAAAAATTGTACACCATGGTCAAGTGGGATTTATCCCTGGGATGAAAGGATAGTTCAACATATGCAAATTAATAAATGTGATACAACATATTAATAGAATAAAGATAAAAATCATATGATCATCTCAGTAGATGCAAGAAAAGCATTTGAAAAATGTAACATACTTTCATGATAAAAATACTCAATAAATTGTATGTAGAAGGAATGTAGTTCAACATAATAAAGGCCTTCTCTGATAAACCTGTAGCTCATACTCAATGATGAAAGGTTGAAAGCTTTTCCACTAAGATCAGAAATAAGACAAAGGTGCCTACTGTCACCACTTCTATTTAACACAGTGCTGGCAGTCCTAGGCAGAGCAATCAGGCAAGACAAACAAGAGAAAAAACACCCAAATAAGAAAGGAAGAAGTAAAATTGTCTTTGTTTGCAGATAATTATCTATAGAATATCCTAAAGATTCCACCAAAAACTACTAGAACAAATTAAGTTGCAGGATACAAAATCAACATACAGAAAACAGTTGCATTTCCATACACTAACAACAAAATATCTGAAAAAGGAATAAAGTAATCTAATTCACAATAGCATCAAAACAATAAAATACTTAGGAATAAACTTAACAAAGGAGACAAAAGATCTGTACATTCGAAGCTACAAGACTTTGATTAAAGAAATTGAAGAAGATACAAACAGATATCCTGAGTTCATGGATTGGAAAAATTAATATTGTTAAAATTCCCATACTACCCAAAGCCGTCTATATATTCAATGCAATCCTATCAAAATTCCAATGCTATTTTTTACAGAAATAGAACAAACAATCCTAAAATATTTTTGGAACCACAAAAGACCCCAAATAGCCAAAGCAATCTTGAGAAAGAACAACAAAGCCTGAGGCATCACACTTCCTGATTTCAAACTATATTGCAAAGCTATAGCAGTCAAAATAGTTATGGTACTGGCATAAAAACAGACACATAGACCAATCAAATAGAATCAATGGCCCAGAAATAAATCCTTGCATATAAGGTCAACGAATATTTGACAAAGGAGTCAAGAATACTCAGTGAGGAATGGATAGTCTCTTCAATAAAGGTATCAAGAAAATTGGATAACCACATGCAGAAGAATGAAATTGGACCCCTATCATACACTACTCACAAGACTGAACTTGAAATGGATTAAAGATTTAAATATAAGATGTGAAACTATAAAAGTCCTATAAGAAAATACAGAGAAAAAGCCCTTGACAATTGTCTTGGCAGTGATTTCCCAGATATAACAGCAAAAGCACAAACAACCAAGGCAAAAATAAATGTGGGATTGCATAAAAGTAAAACTCTTCTGCATAGTGAAAGAAAGAATCAACAAAATGAGAAAGCAATCTATGGAATGGGACAAACTATTTGCAAACCATATATCAGATAAGGAGTTAGTATCCAAAAATTATAAAGAACTTATACAACTCAACAGCAAAAAAACAAACAGTACAAATAAAAAATGGGCAGAGGAGCTGAATAGACATTTTTCCAATCAAGACATACAAATGGCCAACAGATACTTGAAAAGGTACTCAACATCACTAATCATCAGCAAAATGCAAATCAAAACTACTATGAGATATTACCTCCCACCTGTTAGAATGTCCATCATCAAGAAGACAGAGATAGCAGGTATTGGCGAGGTGGGAAGAAAAGTAAACCCTTGTACACTGTTGGTGGGAATGTAAATTGGTACAGCCGCTATGGGAAACAGTACGGAGGTTCCTCAAAATATTACAAATAGAACTACCATATGATCCAGCAATCCCACTTCAGAGTATATATTCAAAGGAAATAAAAACAAGATCCTGAAGAGATATCTGCACTCTCATGTTCATTTCAGTATTATTCACAACAGCCTAGATATAGAAACAACCCTAAGTGTCCATCAACGTATGAACAGACAAACAAGATGTGATATATATATATCACAGTGGTGGCTACCAGGGGTGAGGCAGTGGGGAAAATGGGGAGCTATTGGTCAAAGATACTGGACAAACTTCCAGTTACAAGATGAACAAATTTGGGGATATAATCTACAGCATGATGATTATAGCTAATATTACTGTGATATATACTTGAAAGTTGCTGAGAGAGTAGATCTTAAATGTTCTCACCACAAAAAAGAAATGGTAATTACGTGATAGGATGGAGGAATTAACTAATGCTATGGCGGTAACCATTTTGCAATATACAAATGTATCAAATAAACAGGTTGTAAACCTTAAACTTACACAACGTTATAGGCTGATTATATCTCAATAAAACTGGGGGAAAAATTGAATCCTCCCTACTTCTGAAGTCTTTTAATTATGGATTTTTCTTTCCTTGTGCTTGTGAATTCAAAGATAACATTCCTGGCTTTACACGAAATGTTTTTGTTTCAAAAGAAACCAAGGGAAATTCTATGAATATAATTAATCTAGATTGAATTTATTAACATTGACAAAACTATAAAGAAATTCCATGAATATTGATGTCCGGAAACCTTCCCTTTTAGAGATGAACCACAAGCTCAAGTTCAAGAGCAATTCTTGTGAAAGGCAGGGCCACAGGGGATGAGAAAGACATGTAGTTGTGGCTGTTAAAGTTTTCTTTTTTAATGAGGCTAATAGGTTTTCACATATAACTATTATGTAAAGAAGGATATGGAAATGCCTGTTATTCTCTGACCATCTGTCAGTCACCAAAAACCTTTTTAAACCAGTTCATAAATCACTGATTTATGAATGTTAATTTTTGAGAAAGAACTTCTATCTGTGAAAATAAAATATTTGGAGAACAAAGGTGGGATTTAAAAACTAATTTATTTAAATATGAGTAAATTTAGCTTTACAATAATATCTACTTAGACAGGTACAGAGGTCCCTATTACAGGTAGACATGGAGAAACTTAGAGATGGAAAATATGAAAGGATTATGTGAGGATGAAAAATCCTATGGATATATTGTCTCTTGGAATTTCAAATAATTCTACTCACATAATTCCTCCTGGAGCTCGAAACTGTGAGTCAATGCTTTTGAGGATAGTAGAATTATGTTTGGAAAGATTACTCAGCTATAAGCTCAGATACAGCTAGTCCACGTATAACTTTGTAATTCTACCTTAAATAAGTCTCCATCTTTCGTATTCTTTTTTTTCAGGGAATGGGAGGACAACATAAATGATCAAATCATCAACACTGGGACCCAATGCATATTATAATCTCACTCATTGACTTGTCATCTACAGCTTTTCTCACTCAACTTCTTCATCAACCCTTTCCCAGATGTCGTAATTTTCTATCATAAGACTATACCTATTATGCCCCACTCTACTCACTGTACTTAACTGTAAACACTGAAATCAGAAATGCCATTTGCTTTCACCATCATAATCCAGTGTTTTTCATGCTTGGCCGGTTCTGATTCCCTGCATGGCATGTTCACATGTACGCACAGTTTATTTGCGATCTTCAGTCCTATATCCTCTGCCTCATCAATAATTGTGAAATTTTCAATACCCAAGCCCTTTTATGAAAATTCAGATTGTTTAGATTTGGGAAAGGAGCTCAAAATTATTTTAGAAAAGTATCATAGTCCAGCAATTGTGGAAACGCTGTCTTAATTGAACATTGTTTCCTCACTGCTCAGAAAGGGGTACCAAGGTGCAACAGAACGTTAATGCCATGTGGATCATTTTGACGGGGACTGACTGCAACCTGTTTAAGAAACTATTTTCAAATAAATAAAATAAATCACTACAATTACATTGCCTGGTCTGGGTATCTTATTTTTAGTCACAGGTATAATAAGAGTTCCCAGTAGGTTTTAGAGAAAAATGGGGAGGATCTCCCCATGGCTTGCTAAGCATCTCAAAATCATGAATTAATGTTGAACGGAGCAATCAAGCTGGAAAACACCAGCAACAGTCTTAATTTTGTAGATGGAATTCGTTGTGGGTGGGCAGGTCAATCACTGCCACTTAAATCCTCACACCTGTGCATCTTCACCGTTTGGATCAATGACAAATTTAAAAACAAAACAAGCTTTCCCTCCAGAAAGACGTAGCCCTTGAAATGATGACTGACAAATTCTATGAAAGAAATTACTGTCTTGTGGTGTTCTTACTTTATTTTTTTTGAAGAGGGATTTCTGTTTACTGTAGCCCGGCACACGTGTCCTCGCATACTGATGAGTTCTCAGGTGCAGTGTCAGTGAACTTGAGAAGGCAAAGCTTGCAAAATGGAGGATGGTAGTTAAGTGAAACTGCTGCAGATCGCAACCACCTGCTCTCAGCCTGGCTCGGGAAGTGCTGGGAGTGCATTGCCAAGTTCTTAGAAAACAGATCCACTGCTACTCTTACTCCCGCAGAATATTGATGAGTGCAATGGTTCTTAAATTAACCTGGATTTCACTATCAATCTCCACTCATGAGAGAAAGATCTAAGTGAAGTTTCATTCTTAGAGTAGAGAGGAGGAGAGAAAGAGAGAGAGTGTGTGTGTGTGTAGAGGCAAGGCTCAGTGGAATCACTCAGACAATAGCTTAAGTTTTAAAGCATATTATAAATTATCAATCTAATTTTAAAAATATACACTAAAACATATTCTAACCATGTATTACATGTAACTTGAGTTCTTATTGCCAGAGCGTAACCTTTGTGAGGGTGGGCATTTTTCTGCCTTGTTTCCTGCTGTATCCTCTGCGCTAAGAAAAACGCCCAGCTCATGGTAGGTACTTGATAAATATTTGATAGAATAACTGAGTGTATGCATTCTAAATTTGTATAATTATTTATAAATGTTTTCCCTTCCACTCATATTAATATTGTATTATATTTGTACTCAGTAGCCCATGAAGTTCAAAATAATTCCTTCCACCATGTGCCAAGTTCTTTCACATACAGCACAGTATGTAACGCTCATACAGTTTATCACACCGGGGTTCTAATTTCTTATTTTACAGATAAACAGAGTGAGACTCAAAAGCTGTCCAAAGACTTGTCAAAGGTCACCTACCTAGTAAATGTTGGATTTGGTCTTGAGCCACTTGACAGTGGTTATATGATTTAGATTTCTTGTATATTCTGGCTCCTTTTGAGTCTATTGCATTTTGTTCATTTCTTCAACTAAAGGTGTGCAGCTACAGCCCTGTTTATCCTCTTGGAGTTGAGTTTTCTTTCTATTCCCTACCAGTTATTTGCTCTTTTAGAATTTATACCCACTTACTTTCACAAGGAATGGAATCACGTGCTCCTCCTTCTAGAGTCTTCACCAAAAGGGCTCGAAGTCCTGGCAGGTGTCTGAAGCTGAAGCCAAAGCGGTAAGGATGAAGGTCCAAAGGTGTGGTTTCTCTCTGATCCCTCATAACACGTGACAAAGAAGGAAATCAGGAAGTGTCTCCTGAAAGGCATGATAGTGAAAACCGTTCACTATGTGTGCGTAGGGGAAGAAACACACACACACGCGCGTGCACACACACACACACAAACATCCCTTTAAAATCACATTCCTATTGTGGAAAAATTTAAACATAGACAAAATAGAGAGAAGAGTATGATAAAACTTTTGTATCTCTCACCCAGCTTCAGCAGTTATCATACTACAGCCCATCTTATTTCTTCTACACAGCCTCTCCTTTCTCCTTCCTCCTGGATTATTTTGAAATGTATTCCAAATATTGCCATTTCATCTGTAAATATTTCAGTATGTAACTAAAAATGATAGTGATTCTTTAATATAGTTAAATAACCAGACATTTCTTATGTATCTCATACTTGTTTATTTGTTTGAATCAGGATCTGGATCAGATCCATACATTGCAACTGGTTGATATGTTTTTAAGTCTCTGATCTTCAGGTTTTCCTGTTCATTTTTATTTTTTATCCTTGTGATTTATTTTTTTAAAAATTTATTTTTTCCACCGACTGGATTTTGCAGAATTTCTCCCAGTGATATCGTTCATCATGGCCTTTGTTTCCTATAAATTGTTATTTAAATCTAGAGGCCAAATCAAATTTGGGTTTGATATTTGCAAGAAAGGTTTGTCAGTGTTGAGAGCCTCCATCTGGAGACATTCATCTAAGGGGATCTCTGATGCCATGTCAGCAGTGGTTGATGACCAGGCCCAAATCCATTATTGCACCAGGTGTTGCAAAGTGATAATTTTCTCATTTTACTACTTCTTCTTCACTAATTAGTGAAAATATGTCCATGAAGAGAACCAACACTCATCATCTGTGCACTTACCCTGAAGAGTGGTAAAAGACAGTATGAAAGCTTGATTGTTACAAACTGGGACATTTTTGAGAGTGAAAGGGGGCTGTATTAACAATTGAGACCGAGCAAAAAATGTAGACTTGGTAAGTTCTGGGCAAGCTGGAACATATGGTCACTGTATGTATAATTCATTGTTAATTTATTTTTTTTTAAAAACCACTCTCCCCCCCTTTTTTTTTTTATCACAGAGCACTTGTATGTTGGGTATATAAAATATTCAAGCATGACTATTTTATGGACCCTGCCTTTACAGGTATTTCTGAGAGATATATTAAGACAGGAGCACACTCAGAGCTTCAGAAACCAAGAAAACATATAGAAAGTTGGAAGGGGTGTAAATCACTCTACCCACACTCCTTTTGTCAAAATTCAGTCACATGTCCCCTCTCCCAACCAAGGGAGGCTGGGAAATAATCCAGCCATTTTCCCAGAAGGAAGTTATAATAGGAATGATAAACAATTAGGCAAATTATACAGCATGATGTGTTGGTGGAGAAATAAAATGAATTTTGAATATACGGAACTTGTTATGAGACATCCATATGCATGTGTACGTGCAAGTTCATGATAATATTAATTTCAGTTTTCTTCAGGCAGAATTCAGACACACAGTTGCTTTCTAACGTTTAATTACATAGCCTCATCTTAACAGGGCTACGGCTATTACAGCAATTAGGAATATGATCTTGATAATCTGGCAGGTTCATACATGAATTCCAATTAAAAATTGAGGTAATTAATTTCATAATTAAGAGGAAAGCTTAAAAGGAAACAAAAATATTTCTGTTAGCTTGCAATCCTCCAATTTTCTGTTTCACTTAGTTGACATGGACGATTTCTTTTTATTTGTCTAGGTTTTGTTTTTCAGTCAGAGGTGGTTTTCTTTCACACACTTAAATATATACTTACCAGTTTTGAATTCCCATCTCTCTATTGCAAAACACTTCCCATGATCCAACTCCAGTCAGAGTAGCCTTTAACCACTGGGTCGCTGAAATCAATGCGGTGAAAGGACATCTGCCTGAAATTGGAGCTATAGAGTGTAGTTATTGTGAGTGTGTTCCGTCAACACGATTTTACCTTCCTGTAAAGTTTTATCAAGAAATGGGTATTTTAGATTGGATGTGACTCAATGTCAGGGAAGAGGCAAAGGAAAGCAAGAAAGGGCATTGATTGCTAAGTAAATGAATTCTCACTACCAAAAACCTACGGCCCACTCTCGTGATGACGATCGTGCACCCGCTGCTATGTTGCAATTTGAAAACAGAAATTATTATAGACCTGGGAATATTTCTCAGCTCAAAATAGATTGATATTTAACTGCCTGTGGGGATAGCAATAAATCTTGCTAGATCAAAAGATCTACAAGTTAATAGCTAAAGAAAGATTGGAGTATTTTCTTTCATTTTAGACTAAATTTTCTCTCGAGTATATGCAGTGTAATAGAAGCAGGTAACTTTGACCATCTCCAAATTGCGTTGTGTGTGCTACATCCGGACTTTGAAACCCTTACTCAACATTTCTCTTCGGGCCTAATTCATGAGCCTGATGCTTACATATTTCAGAATCAAACTGCAGATCATTTTAAGCTGAATGTACAGAATCATGAACTCATAGTGAATGGAGATTCTCAGTACACATTTGCTCACATAGGAGAAAATAAAACTAGGCTTTTTGCCATTCGATTCAATAGGAAATAAAATATTATAGGATTGATTTGAAGATGCAAACTGATTTTAAAGGAATATTCATCATTTTCTCCCATTGATACACAACTTGGTTAGGTGACACGGTTCACGAGATTTTAAATGTTTCCCTAAAAAATAATCTACATGTAATTTGACATCTGAAACATTTCAGAAAGCTTATATGTTGGTTATGTTTCACTCACAGAGGGAGATGGAAAACTAACGCCATAATGAGGTAATTAATCAAATTAAATATCATAATGCTTTCAATTCCTCATATCCCTCTATGCTCATAGACACAGACAATGCCTGAAAAGACAATAGGAAAATGCTGTCACTGTATTTACAAAGGAAAAACCATTATATACATTGCTTAAAAGTTTGAAAAATAATCTCTACTACTTCTAGATAAATTGAGGCCATGAATCATATTAAGGAATGCCATTAAAATATTGATATTTTAAAATTATTGAATTCAATTTTGCCCTAGGCTCCAAATTATCTTAGAGGCAAGTATGAAGGTGTTTCTAAGGTAGAGGACATCTAGCGTAGAGGATATTAAAATACTCTCAAAATTATTTACTTGCCTTACATTTTTAGTGAGAGTTTTAATTGACAGTATGGATGTCTGAGTAGTTTTCCCAACTTATTTAACCAGATAATTCCTAATTTTAGAGGGATAGCAGAAGTCAGTTTATTCTTAGGATTTCTGTGAATCAAACAAATAATAAATAGATAGAGATTTCTAAGGAGTTTATTATAGCTCCCTTGTTCCTTCATAATCAATTAAATGGCTTATCTCAAACTCTTGAACCCAAAATATAGCAAAAAAATATTATCTGCCAGATAATTGTTTATTAAGAACAAGAAAGCCTTGAACCACAGGACCAATCTCCTTAAAAGATGTTAGCTAAAGTGCAGTGTTGGCAAAGTGTATTGAAGGATAAAGCAGGACTGGATAGGTAATTTGAATTATTTCTCATAATTATGTTTTACCAAATAATCTTTTACATTTTTAATGTAGTGATTTATAAAATAATTCTCATACATTTGTAATGCACAGGCAGAATTTGGATAGTGAAGAGAAAAGGATAATCCACTCCGGTAGGGAGGAATTGTATATGAAAACCTGAGTCAGGAATTTGTAAGGTACATTGAGGTCTCTGTTGGCATGGAGGCTCAGTTTGTAAGAAAAAGAAAAGTACATGTTAAAAGTTCTGTAATACCACTTACGGGTTATGGAATTTATCTTTAAGAAGAAAGGACATATAGAGATAATTGAGTCACAGGTGACATGATGAGAGCAATGTTTGTGGAAGATTAATCTGGCAGTTGTATGCAAATTTTGTTGGAATAGAAGAGATGGAACCTGAGAGAGTAGTAATATGTTTTTACTAAAATCTAGTAAAGGAAGCATATGGTATCAGTCATAGGAATGAAAAGAATGGACTAAATGTGAAAAATATAATTAAGGAAGATGACAACACTAAGTGATTGAATGGAGTTAAAATTTGGAGTTGAGAACTCCAAAAATGTTTATCACACCCTATTATTAGGAAAACCATACTACATAGACAGAAATAGTAATTATTAAGAGATGAGATAATAGCAATTAAACATGTGGATTGTGAAGAAAAAACTGCATGGTTCATATATTGTCTCAACACTTTACTAGTGAGGAACATTTAGCAAATTACCTAATTTTTATGAGATTCTTTTTCTTAAACTATAAAATCGAATATTAACAATTCCTACCTCTTGGGTTTATTGTGAGGATTATTGTTTATTCATGAATACAGTCCATATAAAATGCTAGGGCATGATGTCTCAATAATTTTTAGCGACTGTCTTTATTTCTATTGTGGTGGTGGTTATTACTATTGTTGTGTTTTAGAAGACCAGCTAGATAATCCATTAAGGGGGAAATTTGAGTATGATTTAAGATTTATCCATCCTACTGAATAGTTGAATAGGCTGCTGGAGATATATGATTGTAGTTCAAGGATGTTCTACAGCTTGGATATGGAACTGGGAAGAATTAGACTAGGGCCAAAAGTTCACATTATGAGATTGAATGCATTTGGCTAGAATGAGGTGAAATGAAAACAGCAGAAGTCAAATTTCTAGTTTCTTTTCACAAAAGAACTGGTTAAACAACAATTACACAACAGGAATTCTGACAACCAACTCAAGTGAGGAGTCTAGAAATCCATGTGCCAATGTAGATTTCCTTCCTTAATGGACCCAAGACACTACTACCTTAGGGTTTCCAAAAGAGTTTTCTGTAGAGCACTAGTTCCACCATATATTTAATTTAGAAAGTTTTAATGATCTGATATCTTTTAGAAATCTATTAAAAGATCAGAAAAGTCCTGCAGGAATCTTGTTTACCTTATTTGAACCAGAATTCCCCAAAGTTATCCAAAGAAATCCTCCCCTCTTTCCTATACTGTCTATCAGCATTCTGAGAAATTCGTGCTCCAAAGGAGATTTACCATATTTATTGGTCAGAATCCCTTCAAATCCAGATAGTCCTTTCGTGCAGGCAGAGATAATCACCTTGTTTTATACTTTCCAAGAAGTAAACAAATGCCTCAGAAATCCTCAAATTTCACCGAATCAAGGATCACACAAAGTTATCGTTTATCTCAGGATAAATCTGTTGATCCCTGTCTTCTGTCTTTGTCTTTCTGGCCACTTGTGACATATGACCTTGAACCCATCTGTTCAGGCCTTGATGGCAGAGCTCTGTCTTACTCCTTACCTGAATTCAGGCAACCTGCTCCTTCTAGCTTTGTTTTGTGACTGATTTGTATGCAGTGATTCAAAATAGAAAGGGAAAATACTGGTGGAAATGTGCAAAATTGTAAGGTGCGTACATAGTTCAGCAAGTCTGAATCTCTTGTCTACAGATGAGAGTTGGAGCACACAGCAAGAACCAGCACCCTCTGCGCTGGACCGCTCCCGCTCATCCTTTGTTGTGGTACAGGGCTAACTATATATACAAGTAACCATTCTCTCTGGGAAATGACCACAGCATCCCTCCTGTTCTGAAACTTTTCCCTGACACTCTCAAGGTGTTACAGGAAAGCTAGGGCCAGCCATCATTCCATGCTGCTATGCAGAATGGATTTTCCTTAGAACCAAAGAAAAGAACAATAATACATGAAGAAAATTTCAGGATGAAAGAGTTCTACTACCCACTCAACTTTAATTGAGCTGATGCAGGGAGAAAATATATACCAAAAAAAGACAAGAGAGACAAAAGATCTTCATGTTGCTCAAAATAATCACTGCCTTCAAAACTTTCTGGGTTACATACCCTAGAATTATACACATTCAACATTAGACAAATTGTTTCATAAAAATATAATAAAGTTTTAGAGATGCATAAAATTTTGTATTACTTTTGGAAACACAAAGTAACCTAGTGGGGCTCTGACCCTTACTGCAACCACAAGTGATGGTACAAGATTTTGATCAATAAAGGTAGTCTTGCGTTTCCATTTCCTAGAAAATTTTCAACACATTCACATATGTTATTTCAAGTGTGCATGTATGCCTGTGTGTGTGTATTAGGTGCCTACCTCATAATAAACAATAAATAAGTAGTAGCTATTATTATAAAAGCTGCTAGAAATGCTAGATTCATGTAGTTATAGTGTGGAGACCACTTTACAAGGACCTGAAGCTTTGTCCTTATCCAGTTCTTTACGGAATGTCGTCAAGACTCCAATTTTAAAAGTTATAAGGTACTAAAGCAATGTATTCTTGCACAAGTTGAGTTTAAATATTACAGGACCTATTTGAATGTCAGACGCATCGAGTGATCTCAGTAGTACCTGATGTTACTAGTAAATGTATGTTTAGATTAATAGATTGCTTCATTGTTATACTGCGCATCTCCCAAAGTCACTCAAGTAGCGCATGTGAATGGAGTTTGGAGAAATGAACACCCCTACAGTATTTGGATGTAATCTGACACTCTTTAGCACAATAAGGCCTCAAATGCCTCAAGTCAAGCAATTGGAACCACAGAAGAAATAATGCTAGGAAAGACACGTTTTAAAAGATGTTACTAAGGAATTCTATGCCACCGTTTACATGGTAGAACACGACTGGACAGCTTTTAAGCAGGAGAGTTAAGATTAGATTTGTGAAAACCACTCTGGTGTGGTGCGGGGAGCGGATTAAACCAGGGAAAGATTAGAGGCATGCCAACGTACATCAGAAATGTTTTCTTGGCTTTATTTAGTTTAAATTAACTAAATGAAATTTATGAAAACTAACAATGTTTCTATAAAATGAAGCTTGCTAAGCGTAAAGTCCTCGGACAAGCCTAGTAATTTAATTAAAAAGAAGTAAGTTTTATCAGCTAGAAAATATTTGGCTAAAAGTAATGGAAAAACCGACTCAAACTAATTTAACTAGTGTAGAAATGTATTAGCTCACAAAGCACTAGGTCCGGAGGCAGGGTAACTCCTGGCATTGTATTGCCAGAATGCTCTTCACTTCGCTGTGCTTCTCCTGGCTCTGCCTTCTTTCTTTTGTCTCATCTTCATTCTGATAGCAAGATGGCTGAAGCTACTCCAGGAATCACATCCAAAGACAGCATAGGCAAAAAAGAACCATCTTTTTTAGTATCTTCTTCTTATGATTGAGAAAACGTTTTCTAGAAGACCCAACTTAAATTTGTCTTCCTTAAATTTGTCCTCAAGCTTCATTGGCCATAAGTGAGTTAGTAAATTACATATCCACCCCTATACGAATCACTGACAAAAGGAATGGAATTGTCATGATTGGCTTTGACTAAAAAAGAACACATCCATGGGCTGTGAATAGGGTGCAACTCCCTGAGGTAACTGGAAAGTGGAATTCTGGTTAGCGCACAAGGAAGGAAGAGACGTTGAGTAGAAATCAACAGTATCTGCTATCTGCTGTCATGAAAAGTCAACTACTCTGTGTCAGTATTAGAATATGGTGCTTCACCTGGAAAGCAGATGTTCTTCTTCTACTGGCTTCTAATGGTTTCCAGAACTCTATTATTGATGGCCTAGGACTATATGTCCCATCAGATATTTATTTCCAGATACATCTCATTCTAAATATTTAGGAGCAACCTTTTGCCCCTTCTCCCTCTGAAAAATTTCTACTCCCTGTTGGATATTTATCCTTCTAAAGTAGCAAGGTTATAACAAATGGAAAGTTCAGTCAAATATAGCCATTTTAAAATGAACAATTAGAGTGTCAGTTTCTACTCTAGCATTTTATGGATGATATAATGAAAAATGTAATCGAAACTTCTGGCAGTTTAACATTGTCTTTTATAAGATCTCATGGTGTGCAAATGGCGGCTATGTAATTGAATTCCATCTGCAATTGAAGCTGACATATAAACAGTCTAGTGGTTTTTCAAGTTGCTAAATGAGGATTTGTTCTTCCTCCCCTTTTTCTCAATGACCATCTTTTTCCTCGACCCACTACTTTCTGTGACATAAATTCTAAACATGTCCTGTCAAGTGGAAAATAGTAAATGAGTTTGTAATTAAGCAGATTTATTAAAATTACCAGTCAATGTACATAGAGCTTAAGAACATTGGTAATACACATTAAGATTTGTAGTGTTATTTTCGGCAACTATAAAAGCTCTATCGCTCTGGACTAGAAGCACTGCAACATAGATGAGGGGTTTATTTGATATTTCAGCTTTGATCATAGAATAAGCAACAAAATAGAGATAGTTTGATTCATTAAAATAACACAGTATCTAATATCTGAATATGCATAGAGTAGTTCAGTTCAGAGGGAACTATTAAATTGAACAAAATCAACAATATCAATAACAAAATATGATTCTGACAGTTGCAGGAAAACTTAGTTTAGATGGACAACCGGAGATAGAAAAGAGAAAGAAATGAAGGAGGGAGAGATGAAAGCAATAGATGGAGGGAGGGAGAGTGGGCGGGTGGGAGGAAGGGATGAAAGAAAGAAGAAATTTAGTCTGATTCTATGTCTTAATTTAACTGTGAAGGTGCCCTAGAACAAAACGTTTCCTATCATGAGGCTTCACTAAATTATTTTTATGTATTTTGTTGGCAGAGCATAAGAACATATACACTTAGAGTCAATCAATCAGGGGGCCCGCCCCCTGGCCCAGTGGTTAAGTGCATGCACTCAGCTTCAGCGCCTGGGGTTCACTGGTTTGGATCCTGGGCATGGACCTACACACCACTCACCAAGCCATGCTGTGGCAGCACCCCACATAGAAGAACTAGAAGGACTTACAACTAGGATATACAGCTATGTACTGGGGCTTTGGGGAGGAAAACAAAAAGACAAAGGTTGGCAGCAGGTTTTAGCTCAGGGCCAATCTTCCTCACCAAGAAGTATAAGAAACAAGTAAATAAATAGTTACAACAGAATCAATCATTAATAAATAAATAATATAAATTTCCCCAAATAATCCATTGCAATTATATTTCTTGATTTACAGCTGAAGTTCCAGATTAGAAATAAATGGCTCAAATATCCATAGTGAAAATTAGAGAGAAGGAGGGGGAAAGAAGATGTCACCTAATGTGCCAGTTTCTTGATTATTGTCAGATAAAATTACAGGGCAAGCAACTGATTGCAAAGTACAAAAATTCTGAGAAAGAAAAATATATACATATACTGGGATCTCATTGTTCATCACTCAATTAATTATTCATTATTTAGTCCTTTCATCTTTCTTAGTTATTGTATTCCTCTAGTGGCTTTAATTTTCACCCATAAGTCCCACCTCTTTACCCCTCAGTGTACCATGGGATTTTGCCAGTTTCCAAGAGACCTGTTATTGAGAGAACAAAAGAGGAGAAGCCTATAAAGGATATCTGATGAGAAGGACATAGACTTCATATGAATACATCTTCCACCCTCTAAAGATCCATCCAGATTATTAAAAGAGCAGGTTTTCAGCCAAGATTTTTTTCTATTTAACTTTTTCAAAGTAATCCATATTACATAAGCCTGAGCCCAATTGAAACTGTATGGTTGACAATTTTTAAAAATTGTACAGTGGAGAGCAAGTAAATAAAACACCTAAAATTATCTCAGAGGAGACTTATCCTTTGTCTGAAAGATGGACATACTTGAAAATATTTGGTCTTCTACGGTGCCAAAAGGATGCTTACAATGCGGTTAATGAATGAATCATGAGGGCAAGATAAGAACCTTGAATTTACTTTATTACATTAACTATCAGTCTGAAAAGCAGTTACTGCCCAATTTGTAAGCTCCTAAAAATTCCCTTTGTAAAGAAAGGAGACTGTTTTAGGCCCCTACTATTGGTCTGTGGTAGCAAATGTGTTCTATTCTCTTACCCGAGGAAGAACAGAAATAAGAAGCAAGTGAAATTCCAGTTGCCTCTCAGAGAATCCCTGCCTTGAAGTCACAGACGATGATGAGGATGACATACCTAAAACACTCTCTTAGTGGAATAGAGGGAGACCATTGCCTGGAGGTGAAAGAGAATACCATTATGCACATCAGAGAGGGCATAGGAGCACAAACCCAAATACCACATAAATCCAAACCATTTCCAACTAATATTGGGGCATTCAGTAAGCACTTTGTGATCTCTGGGTAAAACAAGGCTTAGAATTTATTTCTTCATGGAACAGAAACCATATTTTCCAATAGAAATTGTATTCTCTCAAGCAGGCAAGATTCGCTTGGATAACCACAGAGGCCTTGTGAGCACTCTAGAGCACAAAATAAATATATGTCTGCTTGAATATTTGGCCTGGGTGAGGAAATCTGGGCACACGTCAGGCAATCCTATTTCCATAGCATTTATTGTACTCAGGGCAGTTCGGGGCCCACAGTATATGACAGCCAGCCAGTTAAGCAGAGATTAGTGTGCTAGTTGAGCAATAATTCAAATCCAAGTGAACCTGAACCCTTAGAAGCAGCTCAAGTACCACCAAAATAACTCCATCTTTTCTGTTCTGGTTCACTGTTCAATTTCAGGTGAGAGAAAGCAACCTGAACTCCCAGAAGATTCATATTGAAACACACGAGTTGGAGTTTTCAAATATGAAACGAGTCAAGACTTTTCTGTGTTATATTTTAATGTTCTTTACACCAGCTTAATGATACTTATCATCTGTATAAATTCTCCTTTGAGACTTGAAAAATACTTTGCATATTCACAGTAACTATATTGGGAAGGGTTGACACTGCTTGATGGGGCCAGGCTTGGCCCCTGGCACTTGGAGATTTCATGCAGTTTAATGAGCTCAGCCAAACAGAGTTCAAGTGTCCTCCTCCAAAAGAGTGAAGGAACAAGTCAAAAGTGGACTCAAGCTCGGGAGTCCCCACTTCACTAAGGGGTCAAGAGAGAACTACGCGACATTTCTGCATAACTAACCCATGCACCAAGAACCAGGAGCAAACGGGCAGAATACAGCTTCTCTATACTTTCCATTGTGTCTTGTTGCAACTGTGTAATAGCCATTAAATGTGCTCTAAAGGCCATGTTACATGTTGGTGTGGAATACTGAAAATGAGCATTACAGCCTGAAACCTACAATAGAAGGAGCAACTAGCACTCTTGGAAAGCATCCTGATTGAGAGTATAAGAAGGTATGATAATAAACTGTGTAAAGTATGTGAACAGTACTTTCTACCTTGTGTAGGCAAAAGGAACACTAGGCTGAACACGAAGCACCGTCTCCAATGAGCAGTTATTGATTCCACTTGTAAGAAAGTTTGTAAACATGAATGGCACAGATAAGTGCTCGATGCATCAATTCTCCGATACTTCAATGTGATAAACATATAAAATAATTATAGTTGGCATATTGAAAATAATCTTCATGTACAAAGTGCATGATCATTGATCTAAAAATACTTCAAAGAGCATTCTTTCCGGTAAGATTACTTTTGATTCATAATTGTAATTGTATTTATTTACATTTTGCTGAGGGAGGATGTATATGTTTATTTTATCATGGGCAGGATAAAAGTGATATCTTTCCTTATAATAAATTATATGCGCTTATTTTTACCCTGAAATTATTATTCTGCTGGGATATTTTATAAAACAGTAGTTCAGAAAGATGATAAAATCAGAACTTAAGTGGCACCAAGAAAATCCTGACTGGAGGAAACCAGAACTGAATTCCAAACATACCTAATTGGTTAGGCAAAGACCTGGAATTTCTTAAGTGGAGCAAGGCAAGAGTGTATTGTTTTATAGTAGAAGTTACAGAATAGAGGGTCTTAGGATGGCTCAAAACTGATAAATCATTCCACAAGGGCAAAAAAGATAGGTAAGATACGAATCAATGCTGAGACACGGAGTCTCGAACGCAGGAGGGACAGCTCAGTGTCCGTTTGGTAGAGATCAGGAAAGACAGGACTGCAGACTCAGCATGACATCATGGCTACCAATAAGGATCTGTGCTCTAAAATTCGGAGCCCATAAATAGAAATCCAGTTAGTAGAGAAACAGGAACATTAAAGAAGTCGGGTATATAGGAGGCTGTAAGAATTACTGAAAAACTGAAATGGAAGAAAATAATTGCTGAAAAGAAATGTGAAATAGGACAAGGACTTGGTTTCCATCACTAAGGTCAGAGTTGGGCCAGATGAAATCACTTCAATGTGAATCAAGAAAACACTTTCTAAGTTTCCCTATGTCCCTCCTACTAAAAGTCTAGATTAATCTGGGATGAAATCTTCAGATGTAAGTTGATGACGTTCCACTACTAACACAGAAAACCATAAGTGTGAGAAGCCCAGTCAGGCTTATATATGTGCTGTATCTCCGAACTCAGTTTTTCCTTTGTCCTGTATATGCAGTCACAAAGACACAGTCTAAATTCCCAGTCTTTTGTGGAATAGATTTGCTAATATAGCAGTCTCAGGCTAATTAGATGTCAGGAAAAGTGATTTGTAAAAAGTCCAATCTATTTAAATCAAACTGCTTCCGTTGACATGGGCTCCCCACCTACTCTTCCTTCTAGCTAGAATGAGTATGAGGCAGTAATCAAGCTTCAACCTTTCAGAGGACTGCAGTTTTTAGGGGATGGCCAAACAACAAAAGGGAAGGAACTTGGGCTTTTAATGACCTACACTGCCATCGTGGTCGAGACAGAGAGTTACATGAATCAGAAATAAAAATATATCATATTCAATCCACTATGTTTGGAGGTCTTTCTCCTAACTAATTCACTAGAAAAAAAGAACCATATTTGTTACATCAACATTCTTGCCAGTAGAAAGTCTAGAAGAAAAGATAAAGGGACATATGAAGGAAATCATTAGTACAAAGTATTTCAAGAGATGGCAAGATCTCGTTGGAGGAGATGCTTTAAATTTGATATAGATATTTCCAAATATGAGAATTTTTTCTCTGTGATATGGAGTTCTCAAAACATGAGGTAGATATTCAAATTACTCATAGACTTTTAGTTCAAAATTCAAGGCAATGTTTAGTTAGAAACACCAAAGGCCATGCAGCACTTCTACCAGTTTTCCTCATGAGGCTCCATCATGGTGCCCACACCCTCCTTCATCAATTTTCTGTTATTGTTTGGAATTGCCAGTTATGAAACAGGTATATAGCAATGTGGTCTTCATGGCAAGATGATGGAGACCTTCCATTTTCATGGGAGTTGTCACTTCCGTGGATTGTAAATTTCATTGTATAATCTGCTTTACACAGTAATGCTTTCAACTTCCAGGCAGTTGCAATTCCTTCAACTACTGGACGTTTTGTTCCACAAATCAGGGTATTCTTGTTGACTGGCTTTTATACTCAGCCTCAAAGGACAGTACTTATTCTGCAAGTCTCATTTTATAAAGTCTTTCTATGATCAGGTCCCATGGTCCAGATAAGTAATATCTAATTGTGTTTTGCCACCTATTCATATGAATTAACGATTTCTCATAATACTGATATTCCTTTGATGATTACATATTGTAATTTCAGAATGATCTATTGACATATACTATTATGTCAGCTAGTTATGAAGATAATAATCACCATTATAAAAACTATTAGTCCGCTAACAACTACTATCAAATGTAATTTCAGCTAAATATTAATAATTTGAATTATAACTGATATAATACTTTATCTGCATGTCATCTCACAAAGCTTAGTCCTAAGCATTGTGAAATATTTTTTTTTGGCTCTACTGCATTAAATGCTGTTATGTGCTGAACCCAAACAAGAAAAATTATCTTTTTTATTCTACTAGTCTTTGCTTTTCCCATTTACTTTTACTAAGTCTTTAACTCATTAGGATCAACCCTTTGCATCAGAAACTTAGTTTGTATTATAGCTCAGTAATTAATATTGTGAAAAAAACTTAAGGCACACATCTTTTGTCGCTTTAGTTTTCTGTTTGTGTTAACTAATCACAGCATTAGTTTGTCCTGGGCTAACACTGAAGGATTTTTTTAAAACATTTTAGGGCTATCCCTTCTTCAACATATTTGTCAGAAATGACACAAGTCTCTTGTGTTGCCTCTATTTTTAGGGAGTTTGATAAAGATAACATAAATACATTTTTGGACTTCCTAAATGAAATTTCTGTTTGTCTAGGGATTTAAAACCAACTTAGAACAGATGAATGACAGTATCAGAATAAATATGGAGGAATCTGTATTTACCAAGGTATTATAACGGGGAGATTTCAGTGAGAAGTGTATGAGGTAGTGACCTGGGAGAGTTATACATTTTATTTCTAAAATTTTTGATTATTTTACCTTAGTAATTAGGAAAGATGATAAGGTCCACAAAGAATAAATGAATATCAAGCATTCTTCTATTGCACTTTCTCTAAAGTTAAGAGTTAATATCTAGGACTAAAGGCTACTTTTGGATCAAACAGCTTCACTTTCTATTAACAGTCACATATTTTCTATGTGAAGAGCAGATATCCTCAAATCTCATTGATTCAAACTTTAATAAGCACAGAAGGAATCTGAGCAGTCACAATAAACAAAATAATTTTGATAAAAAATTTGAAGCACACAATACTTTCAGCTCTTATTGCTTTTTAAAATGTTCGACTCAACTTGAAAATGTATTCAATTCAAAATATATTACTTGATGTTTACTATGTTCTACAAGCTGTCTTACTATTTATCTGACAGGGATACGTGAGTAAATAAAACAGACCAACGTCCTTGCCACCTAGGACTTATCTTTTAGGAAGAAGAAGAAGAAAAAAATAAGCATAATAAATAAGTAAAGTATATTATAGGTTCTTAGGTGATAAATACTCTGGAAAAAACTGAGTGGAGTTATGGGACATAACCATGTAAAGAGTGCTCAGGTTGCAATTTTAAATAGGGTAGGGGGTCAAGTTAGACATCATTGTGAAGGTGAAATTTGATCAAAGGTTTGAAGGATGTAAGTTAAGCAGATGGATATCTGAGGGAAAAGTATTTCAGGACAAGGAAACAAGGATGAAAAAGCCCTCCAGTGGGACCATGCATAGTGGGTCCCTGGACAGCAAATCACCCAGCGGGCTTGAGTAAGGTCAACAAGGGCTAGAGCGGAAGAAGATGGGGATGTGGAAGCAGTGGGACCAGTCACAGAGATGCTGGTAGACCAGTACAAGGAATGGCTTTTACATTGCATGACGTGGAAACTTACTCCAGGTTTTGAGCAGAAAAGTGACATGATCAGATTCATATTTTAAAAGAACTCAATTTTTTAAAACACTGAGTTATTCTGTTTTCCAGAACAAAGAAAATTAGAAGCAATGCTTTAGCAGGAGTGAATGACCACTAGAACACTCATATTTAAGGAGGCAAAAAAATGGCCCTTTAAAAGTGAGAGACAAGAGAAAATATCATCTGAAGAGTTAAAAACAGACAAAACTGCACAAATAGCCAAGCCACTAATCGTAGGGACAAATCATTTTAAATTATTCAAGAGCTACTAAAGTAGAGCAATAAATATCCAGTCTTTGATTGTAGGGTCAAATAACTTTATATATTTATATAGTCCCACAACATTACTATATTTTAGAAAATTACATTAATTAAAAATTACAATAAGCGACTGAGATGTTATAAAATTTTAACAAGTTGTAGATATCCGATCCCTTTTTTGAAAAGGATAGGAATAAATTTGTAAGGCATTTTAGGATTTAAAAAACCCATTCAAATAGAAAATCTTTCAACACTTAAATGGATAAATTTTGGTTTTCTTAAAATTTTACTTTGTTTGTTGGAAAAAAAAATCTCTGATAGCAAAAGATGAATGAGGTGTTAATACATCCCAATGTGTTGGTTAGCTTTGCTCCACATGAAGCTTAAATCGGAAGAATAAAAATGATGTGGGCTGGCTTATTTTTGTTTCCGTTAGAAAAATGATAAGGGGGAATGGATTCTTCCCATATTCAGAGTGTAGGGGGATAAAGGAGTAAAACAGAATGAAGATTCTTGAATGCAATAAGATCGAATCCCATGCCGTTTCAAGCATCCCTTTGTCATCTGAAGTGTAAATTTGACAATGTACAAAATGCATCAATGATTCCACATTTCTTCAAAACCCAAATTACCATTCTGTAAAAATCATATGTGCTTAAATATTTTGTTCAGAAATAAGTGACATCTACTGCAAGCAATGACAATGTCTCCTTTAACCTTGAATCAAACTTCAGTAAATGCCAACTAGGCTCTTAGCAGAAGTGATTCCTGTTTTTGTATTTCTTTGTATTCTTCCCTTTAAATGTAGCTATTTCTTTGGAGGCTTAGCCACATGCCAGATGTGAAACGGTTCTGTTCAGTCATTTTAGTTATTGGGGCACCTATTCCTTCATAATTCAAAAATAACTGAAAGGATTATTTTTCTTAGAGCTTTCCAAAAGAAACACCTTATCACTTAGATGAAGTGTGGAAAAGTTGAATGCTAAAGCCAAAAGGGTTATGGATGTCCAAAGGACTGAAAACAGAGGATTATAAAAAGCAACTTGAATCCACACTTTTTTATCGTGCTTGCCACTATAAATACTAAATTTAACATCCCATTTTTATTTCCTCATCTTATTCTTATATTCAAACCTATGCTGTTTAGACATACATTAAGAAGTAAATTCATATTTTTTTCTAAATTTATGAAAAATAAAGGAAAGTAAAAAACGTACTCTAAGGGAGGGGTGGAGTGTAAAAAATCAGTCAATTTTTTTTCTGTAGATTGTCTATTCATGAATAATTTACTCTAATTTCACACACACAAATTCTAATGATATAGTCAAATTTCTTTTAGAGACCATTTCATTTAATCTGAAGGGTACTCTTTTTGATGTGGTACTGTGACAGCAAAGATTAACTGCTAAATTTTAGCTATCTCATTTGCAATTCAAGATTTACTATCCTATTCAAATCAATCATAATAGAATATTGACAGAAAGAAGGGGCCCATCCCAATATGTCTCAATGTATCTCCCTCTGGGCAGAGCCAGTCCCCTAAAATTTTTCAATATGTGGACTCTTAATATACATAGATTCTTTCTCACATAACAACATCTGCAGAACTTCTGTATGACTTTAAGGCAGAAACACTTATGTTAGAAGTATTTTGGCTTCTCCCATAACAAATATATTATCAGTTGTGCATTTGTCAGGAAAGACTGGAGTCCTAGTAGAACCAATGAAATACATTTCATTGTAGAGAAGTTTGTTACATTCTCTCAGTGCCAGCTCCTATCCCCATTATAATATAATTTCAAAGGATATTGTGAAATGAACCATGACATGCTAAGGCTCGGCTGGCCTTATGGATGGGTGAGTAGAAATGGAAATTAAGTAGAGAAAGGAAAAAAAAAATCATCTTGTGCTTAAAGGTCACACCATTACCTTATCATGCTATTTCAAACTCAAAATTTAATTTAGATTTCTTAAAACTTCTACCTCAAGGGTGCCTATAAAAATCAAATACCACTGAGAGTGTTAGGAACATAAAGTTAGAATGAATTTATCTTAAATGATTTCTAGAAAAATCTGTTGGAATAGAATTGAACAATTTACGTCTTGGTGGGGCTGGAGAAAGCAACTGTGGTGCCACTATCCATGCGCATGTGAACTTCTTCAGGAGAAAGGGATGCTGAAAAGAACTGTGCGTATGGGAAGAGGAAAACTGCCTCACTTCAACATTTTGCCAGAGTCCAAATGTTGAATCACCAAAAATCCGTCTGATTCAGTCCCAGCTTCTACTAAGGAACAATAAACACACTTCTGGTGAATCAAGAAGGGTGCAGATTGTCTATTCCTAAGAAATTCTCAAATCACCATTTCCTGAGCCAAATCCTTGCCAAAAATTGCTTATTCCTTTACTCATTCATCCGTGTACTCAAATGTTAATATGTGGGCAGCACTTTAAAGATGTAGAAATGAACAGAACATGGCCTTTTTGCCCAAGGAACTCACACTCCAGTGGGAGAGATAAAGCGAAAAAAATTAAAAAAGATTACATTAAGAAGTAGAAGATGATTGAGAGAGATTAAAAAAATGCCATGAGAGTGCATAATATGGAGAAGGAATTTTTGAGTAGGAGACTGAAAAAAGTCTTGAGGGAGGAAGCAGCATTTGAAGTGGGCTGTGAAGCCAGACATTTTTCAATAGGCAACACTGGAGACAGCAATGGCCACTACGTATTGAATGAATGAATAAATGAATAATGTATAATATAAAGGGTATCGTGAGGGCTGACCCAGTGGCATAGCGGTGAAGCACACTCTCCACTTCAGCAGCCTGGGGTTTGCCAGTTCAGATCCTGGGCACGGACCTACATGCTGCTCATCAAGCCATGCTGTGGTGGCACCCCACATAGAAGAACTAGAAGGACTTACAACTAGGATATACAGCTATGTACTGGGGCTTTGGGGAGGAAAAAAAAAAAAATGAGGAAGATTGGCAACACAGATGTTAGCTCAGGGACAATCTTCCTCACCAAAAAAACATAAATAAATAAAAAAATTTAAAAAAATCTGTGAGGTTTTAGCATTTCTAATTTTTTTTTTAAAAAAAAAGAAAGAAGGAAAGGCTATTGGGCTAATGTCAGTGATGTGGATTCTACCTCCAGTTCTGATCTATACTCTTGGGCAAACTAACATTTTTGGACCCCAATTTCCCCATTTGTAATGTATGAGGACTGGATTAGGTTGTCATTAAATTTCCTGCTACCACTATAACTCTGTGAAAGCATGGATTGCATGTTTGGTCTCCAAGTATCCTGCGGCGAAACTTACTACTCTTGATAGTATTTATGAAAGTGGTATAATTCTGCAGTGGGTACTGTGGTTATCACACCAACCTCCATTCTACCCCATTAGCCTTCCCCTCATTTTGTGCGGCACCCAGGAAGTTTGGGTGAGATTTACTTCATCCCCAGATCCAAAGGCATCTCCTGCTTTCCCACTACTTTTTACCAGTAAGATTGTTTCATCATTCATCATCTAACTCAGTCCTAAACCAAGACCAGGTATGACTGTAGCCCAAGAAATTGGTTCAAAGCTGAGCACCTTCAGATGGTCCAGTGAGAACAAACAGGATTTTTCTCAGCAATTAAGAACGGTGGTCATTTTCTCACATTGGATGTGCGAAAGAAGCTGACAGCCATCCTGTGATCATAGGGACAGCATCTTGAGGATAAAGATGACAAGCAAGAGATGGAGATGCAAAGAAATCAAGAAACCTGGAGACAGAGCTCTGCTCACACTTTGACTATGTCCATCTGTCCTTGGACTTTTCCATTTGTGAACCAGTAACCCCCTCTACTGATTAAGACATGAGTTTGGTCTTCTGTAGCTAACAACCATGTTTCTAAAGCACTAACCGACTTTTTAAAACTTCTTTTTAGCAAAAGTTTTCTTTTCTAAACCACTTTTACTAAGCAAATCGAGTACTAAACCATAAACTTAAACATACACCTTCTCAACCTAGAGAGCTCACAAAAACTTACCCGACGAAATTCCCAACAAAAAGGCTATGACTGTCTCTCTCTGACGTAGAAAGTTCTGGTAAGTTTATACTAAGACCTTTCATAGGAGAAAAGATTTTAAAAGGATGAAAAGAGGAAAATGTCTTTTCTCCTGAGGTTTTCAATCACTGTGGTATAATTTTAGTCCAGGATATTTTTGGTACCATGCTGGCTTCCATCTCTTTAAAACTTGAACTCCATCTCTTCTGTCAGGGAGTGAGAGTGTTTTCAAGAATCAAGAAGAATAAGGAATAACCTTTGCAGTCATCTACCCCACACGTGAGGCACCTCAGTCCTTGGGATGGTCAGTGTCAAAGTCGGGACGGGTCTGGTGTACGTACATCCTGCCAAGCCAGACAGCCTCTGCTTCATGACAGCTGCAGAATGCTCTGATTAGGCTATAGTTATCAGTTACCAGTTGATACTGCCAATCCGTGTACATACCTGTGCCAATTAATTCTTTTCTTCCCCAGGATCACTTTTTTAGCTCCCATTTCACAGATTATAAAGAAGCACTAAGAATCAAAGAACCTAAATTATTCAAGAGGTTCTTATTCCATGAGTGGCTGACATAGGACTAAATACAGGCTTCCAGTCTCTAGCCAAGTGCTCATTCTTCACTTCCGTCCCCTCATCCCTACTGAGTAAACAGCACACCTTGAATAAATGTCTCCCTACAATCTCCCAATCAACAAATCAGCTTTTACTATTGGAATAAAGCAAATAGAGAATTTTGGACTTGGAAAGAGATTTAAAGATCATTTAACTGAAAACTTTCCCCCAATGAATTATGATGCCAAAATCTACTTGCTAGACCTGCTCCTTCTCAAAGAGAGTGGTCTCCATTCTACATAAGGAATAGCCTCCCATTGTGGTAGGGTTGGCTACAGTGTCATGAAAACTTAAGCATTAAGGAAGTGCTAATTCTTGCAATAATTCTCTTGTTTTTTACTACAATACTTGCATGTACCAAAACTAGGAGAACAGCACCCAATTCCAAAACTATGTTAGTGTAACATTTACTGACAACGTATAAAATATCTTTTGTGGAATTACACAAAGAGAGATTATTATACATAACTTCACACTGAAATATAGTTATATATGAAATATTACTTCTCTTGTCTGGTGTCAGTTTTCCCTGACTTTGAATTTCCTCTGAGGAACGCCAGGATGAATCCCCTTGTCACATAATGGTCTGTCATCCTCACGCTTTGTTGTGGTGGAAAGTTTCTAATCACAAATTATATCCCAGTACAAGAAAGATTTAAATTGTCCAGTTTGAGCTTTCAGATGACCAAGCAGTACTTTCCTTGTGACCAGAAATAAGTACTAGGAATCGTAAGCTCTGAAATAGAAGCGTTCAACTGTACACAAGTCATAAGATATTCTGAAACATTTGTAGAGATTTGAGAAATTAGGTAGACATTTGGTTGACCTATATCCATGGGGGCACTTGCAACGATAGAAAATAGTCTTTTTTGTTGATTTAACTCTCCCTTCAGACTGATTATTAGTGGATAGTGGTGAATTATTTTAGAATTTATTGAGGACCCCCTCATATATTAAATAAAATTTGAAATAAACGGACTTGGTTGTTCCAATTCATTATAAATCTGGAAGTAGAAAGATATCTTAGAAAGGGAACAGACTTTAGCCCCAAACAGACTTGGGTTAAAATCCTAGTTATTGTGTTTATTTACTGATATTTTGGGCAATTCAGTGAACTAGTCTGGCCTTTCATTTTCTCATCTGTGAAAGGAGAGTAATCATATCTACTCCTCAGAATGTCCTTTGAGAACCGGAAGTAATTTATGTAAATTTAAGTCAACAAACTGTAGGTATTAGATGCTTGTAAGTGAGAAATACTAGTGTTTCCATTCACAAAAATAGTTTAATGCGCTATGGGGAATCAGACTAAATCTTTAAAAGCCATATCTGTTTTTATCAGGCACGTAAAAACATAGTCACTTTCACTTTTGCCATAATGTTCATTATTAAAAACATAGCTGGCTACTTTACCTTCTTCAGTAAGCAAATAGGACTAACTGTAACAAATCAAGTTATTTAACAGTGAAAATGAATCAGCACTTATGATTTATTCAATGTCCTATGTCAGCTTGGTCTCAGGTAGTTGGAGCCTCCTTCGCTTCTTACTTTCTCCCAGTGAAGGAGCTTCTAAGAACAAACACAATTAAAAACAGATTTAACGTCAAACCGAGATGGGAACATTTGCATTCATCGGTGAAAACAGTATTATATGATTAAACTACAAAGATAAACAAGTTAGCTTATAAACTGAGAATACCAGTGGCTTTGGTCCCTTTGTCATTTCTATTTTAAATAATATTAATTTTTTTAATGTTGTGTTTATAATTTATGACCTGTCACTCACAGAACTATTGTGGTCAGATTAGTATGGTTTTTGATAGTGTCGATAACAGCTTTGTAGAAATGTTTTCTGCTTCAGAAAATGCCGTGATGTGCTTAGAACTAGTTGCATGAGAAGAGAATGAATCAGTTCTAGTTTCCCTACATTTTCACTTGTTAATCAGCTTCTCAATGTCTTTTTTATATGTTTCTGCTTTCATCTTTCTTCCCGATTGCTTAACCATATTGTCATCTATAAAACAGAACTTTTTATACGCTAGCAAATGTGGGATTAAGAGGTATCATGAGAGAATTTTAATATAGCAACTGTTTGGCTGAGGTCATGCCACAGTGAGATACAAAGAAATCCATAATAAGAAAAATCATTTAAACATAAGAAAGTTATTAATAAATCAGGAGAAATCAAGTGTGCGTGACAAGGCTGGATGCAATGTATTCTGTGTTCTCAGATATATGGTTTATTACCTGTGTAATTGCTCTTCCATGTAGGATATGCATTTGAGCAAATGTTGTAAATTACTACAAAGTACAGACAGTGAAAGCTTTTCACAATATTTCCCCACTTAACAGTTTCCCATATGTAGAAAGCCCCTGACTTACACAGACATTATCCTCTAGGAGTGGGGCTCAAGCCAAGGACCAACTTAACCCTTCTCATTCATTCCTCAGCATTGTGTGAATGATGTACGAGAGTTTCACGGGTGCTAGGGATAAAAATATGAGCAAGAGGACGTGAAGATGCAACAACCTAATGGGGAGGAGAGAAAGTAAACAGCACAATGTTGCTGCTGTTACTACTACTAATAAAAACAACAGAATGTGTATGTGGTATCTTTCCTTTAGCAAGACATGACCTTGAGCAAGTTACTTATGATATGGACCTCTGTGCCATCAGCTGTAAAATACGGTTAATACTTGCCTCATGGAATGAATCCAGGGTTAAATGACATATGTATGGGAAGTGTTTAGCATCATGCCTGGAACAAGGTAAGAACTCAATCAATAGGAGCTATTTATGTTTTGCTATTATTACTCATGTTAGTTTTATTATTGGAGGTATAATGACATATTTAAAAAGCCTCTACACCCAAGTAGCTCATAGACTAGTTAGCACACTAAAATATGCAGGAAGTTAAAGAAGTAATTGTACCAGACATTATATGTGGTAATTACAAATGAACGCCAGGTACTCCATGCTAAAGATGTTATTTTTATATGCCCATTTCTCTCACCCCCCAAAAAATATATAGAGAGAGAGAGAGTTAGTGTGACATTTCTGTTCGCAAAAAGATCAAAGAGAAAGAAAAACATGGTATGTCCTATTTCAGATTTCCTGATGAGTAATAGACTCATTTCTCAATACAAGAGTTATAAAGGATTCTAACAACTATGTGTCCAATGCAGAGATGTATAAATATAAATAACAATTTTCAAAAACCATAATCAATCTAATTTAAAAGTTAAGATCTAATCAAAGATACACAAGGACCAAAGTACCCGAATAATATATCAGAAATACTGGTAAGCTTATCAAATGTGGTTTTCTTTAAAGCTATTAAACGCAAATAGTTATTGAATTTGTCCAGCTGGCTGTCCTTTGTCTCTTTGTTGACACAAAGAATTTAAACCCGCCGTCACTGTAACTTTTGTCCCTAATTTCATGGTGATAATAACAACGGCCACCCACAGGACGACATTGACCTGGACAGACAGCTGCTGTGACCGGAAGGCTGGCTCTGGGCTGATGGGCATTTATTGATTCATGCGTGTCAGCTGAATCAGAGGCAATTTTGAACTGTCGAGTAGAAAATGATCTACCCATTCAAAGAATAGGTAGGAGGCTCGGGGATGGGATGGTGGCAGAAAACATCTTACTGACAGGTCATTGTTGGGTTTGAGGCGGAAAGAGGCGGACTGTGTGAGTGTTACACACTTGAGCTCTTTCAGACCCAAATTAGTATACAGAGGCAATGGCTCGGGATCCAGAGGGCCACCTGTCCTCACAAGTGCCAATCAAACATTTTGGCTGGCAGATCCCCTCAAATGATAGAACATAATGATTTTGACCTTTGAAACGGGTATTTCCTTTAGTTATTACACATATCATAGAGGATAGTGAATTACATATGACGATTAGAAACTGAAAGTATAGTGGCATAAAACTTTAACTTTGTTCCCTAACTTCCTCATTTTCATCATAGTGTTACAGACATTCCTTTTAAAACTATGAACGTGAAAGAGTGATTAAGAACTTTTCTTTTTCATATTGGTTATATAAACTGCATCTGAGGCTTTAAAGAAACCTGGCACCCTATTGGAGAAGTTTACTGATTTACCAGGTGATAAAAATTTTAATAACTATCTTCATGCCTTCATTTTGACTGATTACTTCATGTATTTAGTTTTGTTTTGTTGAAAGGGTGAGAAGAGAATTGGTGGGCTGGTTTTATTGACAGGACTAGAAGGGGGAGATGTATAAAAAGTTGAGAATGGGCAAAAATAAGCAAGGGCATTAAGTTTGAGAAAAAATGCTTAATCCAGTATCTTAAATGTCTTTTCCCCACTGGAGTAAAGATATCCAGTAATTTTGTATTGCACAAGAGAGCTATAAATTAGTGTAGATCTGAATCTTTTTAAGCCATACCTCTTTCAAAATGATATTTTAGCTTCATTATTCTATGAAAATAATGTGCTGAAGGATTGCTATTAAGGGACCTGAGCTTCCAGTATAACAAATAAAGGCTTGGTTTTCAAGTATTCAGAAAGAATGTAAATAATTATATCAACTTTAAAGACGTCAAATCAGCTCAGAGATTTGTGGGCAGTTTACTCAGGACATAGGAAGAATAGAGCGCCATGCTACAAAATTTCGGAATAGTATGGGCAAAGTACCAACTTAAGCAAAAAGATGTGAGCGTTAATAAATGTGCTACTAGTGAGTTTTTTCAAGACTCCATTAAGAGTGCACAGCCAGGAAAAATGAGACCACAATGCAATGATGTCAAGGTGATGTGATGCTGGGGTTTCTAGAAGGGCATTAGCCCATGTGGAGTCTTAAAAAGTAGAATATAAGAACCAGGGTCTCTTATTGTCTCCAGCACTATCCAGAGTGAGAGGAGTCCTATCTGCTGGGATGAAATATTGGGTTTCTTTGTTTATCACTAAGAAGAGGCACTAGGACCCTAGAATACTATAATGCCATCCTAAATGATCCTCCATTCCTCTTGAATTATTTTGATTTTTCATTCAGGTTACTATACAGAGATCAGAATTTTCTGCTCAACAGAGATGAACAATCTTACCCACTTTGCGGTATTAATTTTATTTCAAGAAATTGGCATTCTGAATAAGTAGTCAACCATTTGTCAGATAGATTGAATAGCGTGAATCAGTCCTGTAAGCCTGGGGGACAGAACTGGATCTCAGTCACCCTGTGTGGGTACAATGCCCCAAGCAAACCCTTCTGCCTGTAGTGACAGCTGCTTTATCTCTGACGAGCTCTTGACTACAATACATGGTGGTTAACTAAAGTGACTCATATTTTGTATTACATCCATAAGCAGCCTGAACTGAGACTAAAGTCAGAAGAAAATTATTTTTAAAAATAATAAGCATGTTGCAGCTGGCCCGGTTGCATAGTGGTTAAGCTGGTGTGCTCTGTTTCAGCGGCTGAGATTCACCAGTTTGGATCCCGGGCATGGACCTATGCACCAATTATCAAGCCGTACTGTGGCGGCATCCCACATACAAAATAGAGGAAGATGGGCATAAATGTTAGCTCAGGGCCAATGTTCCTCAGCAAAACTAGGAGGATTGGTGGTGGATGTTAGCTCAGGGCTAATCTTCCTAAAAAGAAATAATAATAAGCATGTGTGTCTGTTAATTATTTCTCCTGTTACTAAATTCCCCCCAAATAGTGGCATGAGACAGCAGTGATTTATTCTTTCTATAATTCTGTTCATTGGTAATCTGGGCAGTTCTTCTGCTGGTCTAACTGGGGTTCATTCATGCGGCTGCTGTCTGCTGATGGCTTGAAGGGGCTGGAAGGTCCAGGATGGCTTCACTCACTTGTCTGGCCATCTGTGATGTCTGTTGTTTGGGACACCTCCGTCTCCTCCGTATGGCTTTTCCAGCACAATCTACTGATCAAAATCAATCAAAAGGCCAGCCTTTTTCCTCAAAGAGTTGGAGAAACAGACCCCCAACTCCTGATGGTAGAAGCGGCAACATCACATTGCGAAGGGTCATGACAATGCTTTCCTCATTGGAGGCAGGATTCATGCCCAGCCCTTTCCTGGGCATTCTGTTCCAAGATTTTCCACAGTGTCTTTCACTGCCTGCCCAGTATCTCAGTTCAAGACTTTCCTAAGGACACACGTAAGTCAGGGCAGGAGAAAAGGGAGCCAGAGGCAGGAACTATGGTAGTAATTGAGGAGTTACTTTTGTTGTTGTTTTAAATCTAAATCTCTCTCCTATTTTTTTTAAAAAAAGGTCACAGATCTGTGTTGACCTTCACATAGAAAAAAAATCAGCCAAATGTCTCAAAGACTTTAGAGAAAAATAAACTCTGAAAAATATTCCATAAAGTAAGGCATGTTGGAAAATAAATGCTTATTATAAAGCTAAAAAAGAAGTTTGCACTGAAATACACTTAATCCAATATAGATTTCACAAATCAATGTTTTGTGCAAAGCTTAGAATACCAGAAATTGTCCCAGCTACCTTGCTCACGCTTTTATTGTTTCTGTTTGGTAACAAAAACATGTTCCAGCTCTAAATCAAAACTAGTTTGCATCAGCAAAAATTTTCAGAAAAGTTTACATTCCATGCTATGATGGAATAAAATTTTTTTCAAATTATTTTAAAAAGAGAAATAAATAGCACATACGATAGCTTTTTTGTTTAAATTGGAAGAAAAAATATGAAGACAGGAGAGCACGAACAAAATTTCTAAAGAAAAAGAAATGTTAGGTATAAGGAAACCACTTAACAGTAGCTAAAAGGAAAATTGATGACGGCTGAGGATCCCGGGCCCCTGAACAACTTCTGCTCTTCGGTCCTTAGACTTCAAACAAAGGAGATGTTGGACCACTGGGAAATTGCTGCTCAAGAATCTACAATGGTTTCCTTTAACCAATAAATCAAACTCCTCCTTGTGAAAACATGAGTTTCTACGTGCAGCTCCCACTGGAAGTATCCAAGCTGGTCTGTCACGACTTGCCAGAAGGAGCCCTTAGTCAGCAGGCAACCCTCGTGACACTCAACATTGATCACCCTCCCTTCCATCTACCTACCTGTGCTCCTGCTACTCCTCTCTGGAAGATTCTGTATCCCATTTTCTAGTTATTCAACCCCTGTGCATTCAGCATCTGCTCACCTTTAACATCCTCTATTAAACTCTATCCAACTGTTCCAGGCTTCATTGACCTTCCCTTCCTCACTTCCCTAAGGAATTTTTAGAACTGATAGTATTCAATAATAATGATTAGAGAAATGGCAATGGCTGTCATATTATAGGGTGCTTTTTATGTGCCAGTGAGAGCCAGTGAGGCGGGTGGTGTCAATATTTTGATTTCTTGGCTCCTGCTCTTCTTCTCAAATAGCATCCCTATTTCCTATTGAGCAATGATTTTGACCCGTTGTGTATAGTCTAGAATTGAGGAAAATTCCAAAAGACTTTCTTTCAGTGCAAAACCAAGGAGCCAGATCTTTCTCTCTTTATTCCAGTATCCCACAGGAAATAAACACGCCTTTGTATCTGGAGTAAGTGATGCAAGGACTAGCAGGATGGCCAGAAGTCATGTGTCCCGGTGATGATGATGGCAGTCAGCAGAGTGGTCTTTTCAGCATCCTATCCAGGTCCTTTCAGCCGAAAGATTGTTGTTTTGCTTCCTGCTTCTTGTCTTTCTGGAGCTTTTTGGTTTTTGTCATTCCTATATCTGTTCTGGGAAGACTTGCATGAATTCTGTGAGATCCCTAAAATTTTTCAATAAATTGCTCTTCTTTAATTAGCTTAAATCTCCTTCAGTTATTTGCAACCCAGTATCATGATACAGCTGAGCACTATAGAAAGTATGGGTGTAGCAGGTATAACCCCAGGTCATAGACGCAGGCCAAAGAAAAGCTGCTTTTTTGTTTTCCTTTAACTACACTTAATGGTTATGTTTTTCAGATGGTAAAAATCAATCTTAGTTAATTCAGGATATTCTCAAGAGTTGCTTCTAGATCCTGGGGCTTACAAGACATGGGCTGGACAGGAAGAGGTTTGTGTCTCTCTGTAATTATCATTTATCCATGCTGGCATCTGTTGTGATGCCTAATTTCCTGCTACATTCACGGCCATTGTTGTGGGCCAAATTATGCCCCGCCCCCAATGTCATGTGTTGAAGTCCTGACTCCCAGTACCTCAGAAGGAGACTGTATTTGGAGATAGAACCTTTTAAGAGATGATTAAATTAAAATGAGGTTGTTCACATGGGACTTAATCCAATCTGGCTGGTGTTCTTATAAGCAGAGGAAATTTAAATTCAGAAAGAGACGCGAGGAATGTGTGTGCACAGAGAAAGGACCATGTGAGGACACACTAAGAAGGCAGCCCTCTGAGAGCCGTGGAGAGTGGCCTCAAGAGAAATCAAACCTGCTGACACTTTGACCTTGAACTTCCAGCTTCCAGAACTGTGAGAATATAAATTCCTGTTGTTAGGCCACCCGGACTGTGGTACTTGCTTACGGCAGCCCAAGAAGGCTAATACAGACATTGCTCTATGTCAACCATCGCTGTTTGCCTCATCCCGTTAAAACCTCTACAGGGCTGAATCTGAATCTCCTTCATGTTCTTCCTTGACCTTCTTGGGCAGTTCTAATTTCCTCTAAAGCCCAGGGTCTTAAACGCAACCTTAGATTGTTTCCGGCCAAATTATACTGTCGCACTGCTTGCTTCACGCGTGGAGTATTACCGTGTCCTCAAGGCAGAGCACTGGAATTTACTAAACACATAAATTCAAAATCATATTGATGACTGACACTTTCATGAATTCGGACCCAATTTACTGTCTGTGGAGACTCCCCACTTGGCTTTGGGACTCCTGTCCCCAGCGAAAGCAACTGCTTTATGTGGAAACATTTAGATCAAACATTATGTCAATTTAACTTATACAAAATAAAGTTTATATAAAATAACTAAAGATATGTAAATATAAATGACCACACACACACACATATATAATGATTTTTCTTTATATAAAGTTGTTAATTATGGAAATCCTTTAAACTTTTCTATTACTAGGTTATGATGGAACAGAGCCTGGTGTATTGTTTTGTTCAGAGCAGCCACTCAATAAGTATTTCTTTAATAATTGGTGCAGAGCATAATTAACCTTAATTTGTGATCTGCTGTAGTCAACAATCATTTGTTAAGTTTTGTTTCACCTTTTGTTTTAGAAAGAGATGAGTCTTTGTGAAGTGGGGAGAAAAGAAAGCCAAGTCTTCAGTTGAGAAATGAGCAAAATATTGCTGGACAGACAACATCTGGAATCATTTAAGTCTGGACTGGACAGAGAAAAAAAAAAAGGACTATACCAGAGGGAACAGCCTTGTGTTTTCGGGGAAAAGAAGGAGATGACGTGGTTGGTCTTTTCAGGGATGAACCACCTCCCATTTTCACGTAGCCTCATTGCAAATAGAACATTGATCTTCATTCAGCTTTCTCATTTCATTGTCTAAGAAACAAACTCTAGAGGCAAAAATGCTAGAATTCTATTTTTCCAGAAAATGATGCCCAGTAAGGGTATTTTAATCTTTCCATCAGTTTAGTAATCTTTCTTCAAAGGCTGCCATAGTTTAAAAAAAAGAGCATTAAATTCAAATGGAGGGATTGGCTAATTATTCTCCTTTTCAGGCAAGTGAGAAAAAAAAAGTATGTCCTTTCCAGATTGATGCATATGATTACCAGGAAATTTGGGCAAATTAAATCAACTTGTGTTGGGAGTACAGATGTTGTAGGTAATAACTCCCATATAAATTAGTGGTGACCTGAATGCTGCTCATTTGCCTTTTCAGCTTTAAGAATAGGCCAGAATTCAGCGTACTTGCAGGGTAGCCACATGGCTGCCATGTACAGAAATGTAAATTTCACGAGCACTTGCTAAAAGCACTCATCTCACCTGAGTCATATAACCTAAGGACAGATGGACAAAGTAGCACATCCCTTGGCCTTGTAGCATAGCCTCCTTCACTTGCTACAGAGTTTAATCTAGGTTCATTCATAAGCCTTTTCACTCTAGCCAGCTGACTTAATGGCCTCTTTGTGCAATTATGATACTGTTCTTGGTTCTATATGACTATACTAAAAAGCTATGAGTTATAAACCTTATAACATAGTTACAGTATCGACACTAAAATTTAAATGAATGCACTAAGGTTGGAAGCTGCCTGCCTATAGAGATATGTCTATCTCTTGGGGAAAGCTAGACTATGAGAGTCAAAATGTCAAATATATATGAGAAAAATGGGAGTGTTACTTTTATCTAAGAAATATATTTCCTATAACTGATGTCCCCAATAATTTAGGATCTCTATTTCCAAGTGATCTCAGATATTATATGGTTAGAGCATAGCAGGTGATTCTGGGCAAGGAAGTGAAGATTTCGAGACACTACAATTATTAGAAAGAAAAGAACCAGGTAAGAATTTGGCTACTGTTCTTTAGGACTATCTATCTATCTATCGATACCTACACACACACATACATATACTTATATGTATATGTATGTGTGTGTGCGTATATATATATATATATGTATTTGTGGGCATGTGTATGTATATACATATATATGTGAATATATATGTGTGTATATATATATGTATATATGTCACAACTCTAGCAAATTTTAAATGTTTTCCTAGGTAATAATGGGCCAGATACTCACTCATCAGTTGTCTGTTCCCTGCTGGAGAATAGAATTATTTCTAGTAAATGGCTGTGGGTTTCCAAACAAAAATCCTCCCTTGTCCAATCCATATACCGTGAGAGACCGTGTTGGAGGATGTGGTCCAAGCCAGTTGGCTGAGTTGATGTGCTGATACTGGATCCCGGAACTAAGCTTCCCAGCCCGGTCCCTGCAGCCCTCCACCTCCCCAGGAGCACAGTCTGAAGAAACACACGTGGAGCCCAGCCGCCAGCAGCAATTCACTCCACCACAAAAAGATGGAGGGGTAGAACGGAGCACGCCTCATTTTCCCACATTTTTCAATCAGATTAGTCACTTCACCTTCCTAGGGGTGACATTAGTAAAGGCTTGGATATCAGGAGCGGGGCCAAAATCTATCCTCTTTAAGAGCTACAATTAATTAATTAATTGATTAATGCTGCCATGAATTATTATACAAAGAAGACACATTCTTGAACTATTGTGTGGTTAGGTCAGGCACAAGCCCTCTTACAGAGCGGCCATAGAGATTTCCGATTTGGTCTTTTAGCAAGAATATAGCTGACTGTTCTGATGAGAACTGCTGGTTAGAAGAAAGGGTACGAGAGAGTGTCTTACTGTGGCAAGGGCTATTGTCACTCATCCTTGTATCCTCAGTCCCAAGAACAGTGTCAGGTGCACATGAAATGTTTGCGGAACGGAACTGATATGTAGCATCATTTCTGTAAATAAATCTATAATAATGCATAATTGCATGGTTACCAAAGATGGTGGATAAAAGTGTGAGATTGGGCGTTAAACTGTCTGTGGTCCAATAAGGAGTCCACTGTGTGCTGGATGACGGCCTGGGCGAGTCACTTAGCTCCCTCTGTAGAAGGTCCCTATGATGACCCCTCTCATCAGTAAAATGAAAATGTGACAGTATTTACATCAGAGAGCCGTAGTGTAGAATACAGGAATTAATGCAGGCATGACCTATGATGGCAATAGTAAGAACTAAAATATTTCTTGAAATTATAAAATTACTTATGAACTACATCCACACTTAATGAGACTAATTTTTCCTTGAGGATCTCTATCATACGGGGAAGTATTTATAAGAGACTACTTCAATGGGAGGAGAATAATATTTAATGATACACTGATTTTATGGAGCCGCCTTTCTCTACAGAACCCAAATAATCACTGATGTGTTTCCATGTATTTATATTCATTACATTTGGCCATATACATTCCATTGTGCTAATTGTGGTCAGGGGTTTCAGGCAGCTCTGACTTATATAAGTCTATAGACTACGTAAAAAAAGCTAGAATGGAGAACCTAATAATTTATGTAACAAAATATGTACATAATTGCTGCCTACAATATTTAAATTATGTTAAATTTTAGAATATTGATATCTGGATTTGTTGATTAGGGACAAAATAATTTGTTAGCCATGTATCTATGAAGAAGAGAAGATTTTTCATAGATTAAAGATTGGTTAAATTGCAATGATTTGCACAAAGTCAGAGATAAATAAGTTCCTTAACTGGTAAAATGAGCCTTAAAAAACAGAACAGGAGATAAGTCCTGAAAAAGAAGATATCCAGGGAATGTCTGGGCAGCAGCAGCCACAGCTAATAATCTGAGCACACACTTCATAAGAGCTTACAGACTCTTCCTGTCCTCCCCTGAATATGCTTGGGAGTTCCGGCTGAATATCTTTGAGGTCACTTCAAACTGCAACCCAGATATTTATTTCACACCTCATATTAAGGCTTCTTGGTCGTCCTATACTTTCATAACCAGATATGATGTCTTGAGAGATCCTTGTTCGATAATTGGTGGGAAATCTATATTTCTTCCACTAGCTCTTAGATCCTCTGTGAGGGTTTGGGCTTGGAGCTGTGGTATAAATTATATTTTTCCTGGTAAATTCTCTCCTTCTATTAGAGTTTTCTGTTCACTAAATTGTTGATCCTTACTCTGACCCATTTCTAATGACTGCTGTGTGCCTTTCCTGTGCTGTGTCCCAGTATAGCAGAACTCAAGCTCCCCAAAAGGCCCACTACCACAAGGATGGACAATTCAGAAGAGATTTTTCTAAAATTTCGATTTAATAAGAGGCATTTCAGAATGTCGATTGACTACCAACAACTGAAATTAGAATATTGCAATCCTAAAAATTGCAAGAGATAATTTCTCCCAGTCCTTAACCAGGATTAAAGTCTTAGATTATCACCATTTGGGGGAGACTTTCTTCTTCTAAACCCCTTCTCCCCTTTCTAGGTGTCAATCCTCAACTCCATACTTTTTTTTTTACCTTTCTTATGCCAAGTAATTGGCTTTCTACTCCCTGCCCCAAATAGATTCCAGGCACATCATTTGAATGGGAGAAAACTCATTAAGATGCTTCATTAGATAAATAGCTATCTATGCCTGGATCTCACTCCTGTGCAGTAAATGCACTGGAAGAGAATGGAAAATGACACTTTCCTGTTAACGATCATCAGATTTTTAGGCTGTCTTACCAGTTTTTGAATATAGAAAGGCAGCAGTGAAAATATATTGGTCCAGGGCAAACCAGTAGAAGTCTTCAGCTTTGTTATTGTCGTTTGTATACATGACTTATCCCTGGACTAGTGTGTGAGATCCCTATGGTCGGCTTCAGTTTTGATTAATACCTGAACGGACCATAGTACCAAAGAAATAAGTGAATGTAACTAAAAAGTAACAGTATGCTGTACTTTGGGCCTTCAATAAACACATAGTGAAGGAATGGCAGCAGAGATTATAGAACACATTGAAAGTGGAAAATTTATACTAATCTAGTTATGCATCTATACTTAGATAAATTAAAACACGTTTTTTTTGAGGAAGATTAGCCCTGAGCTAACATCTGTGCCCATCTTCCTCTATTTTATATGTGGGACACCTGACACAGCATGGCTTGATAAGCGATGCATAGGTCCAAGCCCAGGATCCAAACCCACGAACCCTGGGCCCCCAAAGCAGAGCGTGTGAACTTAACCACCATACCACCGGTTGACCCCTAAAACTCTTTTTTTAAAAAGTTGAACAAAACCTAGAGGATTTGGGGGGCCGGCCCAGTGGCATAGTGGTTAAGTTCACACGCTTTGCTTCAACGGCCCGGGGTTCATCAGTTCAGATCCCCAGTGCAGACCTAGCACTGCTCACCAAGCCACACTGTGGAGGCATCCCACATAAAGTAGAGGAAGATTGGCACAAATGTTAGCTCAGGGCCAATCTTCCTCAGCAAAAAGTAAAAAAAGAGAAAGAAAAACAAGTTTGTGCACAGAGGAAGACTCCTTGGTCTCAGTCCTGAGAAAGAAGGAAGGTTTGGGGGCTATATATCCAGACACTATCTACAGCAGCGAGTTAATGGTCTTTCCAGATTGGGTCTGAAGCAGTTCCTGGAGCAGTCTGGTCAAGCTGGATCTGTAGAAAGGCCCAGACAGTCTGGCCAGGCAAGGGTGATGGAGATTTAGATCCTGTGTCAGACTGCTCAGACTTCCATAACAAAGCACCACAGTAGAAATGTGTGTTCTCACAGTTCTGGAGGCTAGAAGTCTAAGGCCAAGCTGTCAGCAGGGTTGGTTTCTTCTGAGGCCTCTCTCCTTGGCCTGTGGATGGACTTCTCCCCACTATCTTTACATGATCTTTCATCCGTATACATGCGTGCCTACTGTCTAAACTTCCTCTTCTTATAAGGACCCCAGTCAGATTGGACTAGGGCCGCCCTAAAGATCTCATTTTATCTCTGTTACCTCTTTAATCACCCCATCTCCAAACAAAGTTACATTCTGAGGTACTGGGGGGTTAGGACTTCAATAGACGAATTTGAGGGGTGACATCATTCAGCCACAACAGATACTATACCGCCAGTTAACAGGAAGGGTGAAATTGTGTCCTGATTCTTACTGTGTGATCAGTTGATCAACTCCACAGGCCAGAGAACATTGGGTCAAATAAATAGGAAGCTACTGTTGGTAGATTAGAATCTACCATTAATAAAGTTTGGAACCCTGTCATTATGGCATGGACAGTCCATATTTCCTCATTTATCTGTAGGAATTCCATGAGAAGTTTTTTTAAAGTGACTTAAAATGATTTGGTAAAAATAAATTTTACTCTCTAGAAAGAACATAGTAGTTCTTGGGGATCATTGCATAATTTCAAAAACACTTAAAAATAATCTGCTTAATAGGCCATTATAGGCAGAAAGTCAACACTGTCTGCACGAATTTCTAAGACTAGCGTGAGATAATGACATTTTATTCTCCAGCTAAGAATTTTGAAGGAAAAGCAAAATTTGAATTATGCAACCGGCATTTAGTGAGTACAACTTTGCATGTACTCCTATAGGAGGTGTTATATAAACCAAAGCTGAAAAACTTTAAAGTTTATCACGGCTCCAATAAAGAGTTTTTAACTTCTAAAGGATGAAACAAAACACGAGATAACTTCACAACATGAATTCTAAACCTTTACAAACTTCGAAATTTCATTCTTAGATTAAAAAATGAGAAATTTTTAGAAATATAATTTTTGCAGCAGATATTTTATTGATGAATAAAAGTTATTTTTATAAATTAACAAGCCTATATAATTTAGTATAGTTTACTTTTTTAATGTAACCATTTACTGAGTCATATGAAATATTTTCTAACTCTAAAGAAAGAGACAAATTTAAGCTTCAATTATGTTCACAAAACTTATCAAAAATTATCTACATGAATGAATATATTTTGCTCAGAATCTTAGAATCATTGAATGTCTACTGTTGAAAGACAGTAGGAGGATTTGTTTCTAAACCTGACCATCAATCAATTTTAATATCCATTTCAAACAATCAAAGTCATCCCCATTAATCATAATTATGTTACATTGTTTATTTCTTGTGATAGAAAAAAGAAAAAGAATCACAAGAAATAAACAATGTTACATATAATTATTATTAATTCTGATAAAATTACTACTTATAATTTAATATTGTGGCTGGTTTTTTAATAGATCAATATATTTTTACTGAATATCTACTATACCCAAAACAAAACAGTAATACATATGATGAAATCCCATAGTCTTCAAAGAGCTCACAATGTTCCTTAAAAGTTAATTTCATACATTTATCTTATAAGACACTAGCAAAAGAAAAGATAGATGAGGTAGTAATGTAAAAATCATAAATAAGTTCAAGAGAGATAGGGAACCCATTCTTGTCTGTTTACGTACAAGAAGTTATATCAAGAAAGAAGTAAGTAAATAGAACTCAAGAAGATGCTTAAAGAATTCAAAATATTTTCACGGCAATAAAAATAGAAATAAGGAGTTAAAGAGTGAATTCCAAGTGGAGGAAACAATATAATCAGACATTACAAAGTTAAATTTTGTAATGATGAGTAAATCCAGTTTGATTGAATTGATCCTAGGGTATACCTTAGCGAGTATAGGAGAATGGATGTGATTTTGGAAATACGATTACGAAGGCTTGTGTATCAAAGGGTTGAATGGCATAAGATGGCAATAGATAACGTTCCTTAAGTTTTGAGCGGGCTAACCAATCCGGAAGAGCTGAGCTTGATATAAGATACATATTTAGGAGTCATTTTCAAAGAAGCAACATAAGTGTTTATAATGCCCAAAATAAGGAGTTTAGACAGGATAACCTTGCAGCCTGACTTGCCCAGGACTCGATGGGTTTATGTATTGTGCTAGTATTCCCTTTCTCTCTCAAAAGTGTCACAGTTTGGTCCCCCTAAATATAGAGAAATCAGAAACCTGGAAGAACACTTAGAGTTAGTGATTGTAAACGGAAAACAAGTCCAGAGGCAGTGATGGAAAAGTAGGAGAAGAAAGCTTGGAAATTTTAATTCTGACGTGTGTACCTAATGGTTATAACTGGGCCACACATCGCTGTGTTTAGTATTCTTCACAGTTGGTATACAGTAAGCTCAGTTCTTGTGTTAATAGGGAAGAACTCAACATAATCTTTACATTAGTTGTACTTCACTTTGGACTTATGTTTATCTCTTTTATCACTACAACTTACTCTTCTAACTATTTAAACTAATTTTAAAATAGTTTACACTCATTAAACCAACACCAGCTCAAATCATAGGAAATTAGTCATGATTGTGATAAATAATACAGACCATGAGACTGCGAACACTCTGTCAAGTGGATTATTCACATATGTGTTAAAGAGAATTCCCTTGTGGGAGGAAGTCCCCTTGGTACATGTTTCTCTTAATCTCATTTTTATCCAGCCCCTCCATTCCATTTCAAACTTCTTGGAGGCAGTGACAATTTCTTTTCTGTTTCTAGTAAAATGCCTGCATACATCAGATAAAAAGCAAGAATTGATTGACTGACTAAGCCGTGGCCCATTAGAGGAAGAAAATTGCCGTGAGCATATGTATAGCAGCCACTGAAACATCTCACTAGCTGCCTTGTGCATGCAAGTGTTTGATAGCTTGACTTCTGTACTGCTAACCTGGCACTGTGACACGGCTAGCAAATTTCTTTCATCAACATCAGTGCTATTGGCTAGATGCCTCACACTTAACATTTTTATTATATCACATTTTCCCTATAGAAGTCTAATCTCAATGGAGAGCACTTAAAGAAGAAAGCAGATACTTTTTATAAAAGAATTATATTTATTAGATAGGAATACTTAGTGAGTTTTCAGCTATTTTATTGCCTATTTTCTTTTACTAAAATTTCCTCTGCATTGGAGAGGTGTGACAAAGATTTATTTAGTAGACTATATGTTAAGGAACATTGGCAAGTTAAGATTACGAATATTGTCGCAAGCTGCCTGCTAGACTATTGACTTTGCCTATTTCTCTCTCATTGCCTGCTATGCCTACCGAGCTTGCAGCCACATGTCCTTTCAACAAATGGAAGTTGTGAAGTTTCCCTTGTTAAGAATTTGAATTTTTAACTCTTATCATAAGAATACTCTTAAATTGTTCAAAATACTTTATTTTATGCTTTGTCACTCTCACTTAGTAATTACTGATGCAGATTTGATGTGGTCTTCCAGAAAGAGAGGCTTAACGTTTAATTTTTTATGGAAATTACAAGAAACTATTTTCACATTCACCATTTATATTTGAAAAAATAAAAAAATTAATCTTTGAAATATTTGACTATGCAATAAAACCTACAGATATAGCATAGAACGCAGAACATTTTAGAAAAATGGGACTCTATTAGTTCTGAATTATGATAAAGTCTGAATTCTTGATTTGGCTTTTGCTTACTCATTTTCTTTCCACCACTTTAGCTTTCTCTAATATCTTGTTCTTTCCTGTTAAGTGGTTAAAATATAAAATTCATTTTTTTTCCTTTTAAAGATATACCTTATATACAAAAAAATACTCATTTGAAGTATACAGTTCAATGAGTTTTGACAAAACATACACTTACATAATCCCCCCAATCAAGATAAAGAGCATTTACATCACCCCAAAAAGTTTTCTCATGCCCCTTTGTCGTCAAACACCCACTCCCTTATCCTCTAGAGAACCACGCATCTGCTCTGTCATTATCATTTTGCCTGTTCTAGAATTTCACATAAATGTAACTATATAATATTACTTGCTTCCTTCATTTAGAAAAATGTTTTTGAGATTCATCCCTGTAGTTGTGTATTTCACTGGTCTGTTTCTACTTATTGGGAGGAGTATTCCATTGTGTAAATACATTACTTTTCTTTAAATCCACTCATCTGTTGATGGATGTTTGGGTGGTTTACAGTGCTTCGATATTATGAATAAAGTTCTATCAACCCTTGAATACACATTTTTTGTGTATACCTTTTTTGCATATGTTGGGTAAAGGCCTAGAAGAGGAATTGCTGTGTCCAACAGTAGGTGTATGTTTAACTTTATAAGTAACTGCCAGTGTTCCTGAGTGGTTGTGCATCGTTCACGCCCAATGGTAGTGTATGGGAGTTCCACTTGCTCCACATCCTTGCCAACTTTCTGGTATATTTCACTACATTCAGTTTCATCTTTGAGGCAAATGAGATTTTGCAAACCTGTGTGCAAATTCCTATCTTTTGAAACCATTCTCTGGTCACCTTCTTTTTTTTTTTTTGGTATACAGTATGCCATCACCAGCCCCAACTTTTTCTAACAACCTCCTTTGAGCATTTTAGGAAGATTGCCTCTCCGTGATTTAGCAACCTGGCATTTCTAAGAATGCATTTCAGCTACTTAAGATAAGTTAAAGAAAATTAAACCATCCAACAAAATGTTATAGACAGTTTCATCACACTGACCTTAATTCTCATGCTAACAAATGGTATTTCTGTCTATGCCTAAAACAGTCTACATAAGGGAATGACTGAACTTGATTTTTACAAAGATCTCATAAACAAAAAGCTTTTTAATATAAAATCTTAATTCAATTATAAGCCAATGTAGTATATTAATGCTCAAATAATGCGATATTACTGAGTAATAATCCATTCATTTAAATAATTTCTCTGCCTCAGTTTTTGCATAAATTAAATGAGACTAACGATAATAGTATCTATTCCACAGAACTCTTGAGACGATCAAATGAGTTAATATTTGTTAAGACCTTAGCACCACTTCTTGCTCCTCAGGAAATGCTCAGTACATTTGAAAATAAACAAGAAAACAGGTAGCCCAAACTGTATATAATGCTTCGGCATTATCAAATATGTATTGCCACATAGAAAACGTCAATTTCTATAAAATTTGGATACCTTGCAAACTGTATTCTTCAAAATGGGCCACTTATAAACTGCAAATTTCCAAAGAGTTTTTGTTGTTGTCTATTTGTTTTGTTTTGTTTCCATCCCAATTTTTGGTATCTTAACTGTTATATTTGGTTAAGTGGCTCTGTAACAGAACAGAACTGGCAAAGGCAAGATGTTATTTTCTTCCTATATCAGCTCGTACTTTTATTCACTTCTTAAATTCCAGTAGTATCTTAAAACAGTGACAAGAAAGAACGACTGAGTTTATTTTCCCTACATTTGCTAGTTGTTTTTGTTTGCCTGTTTGATTATTTTACTCCCCCTCCTCCTGGCAGAATGCATTGACCTTGCTGGGGTATACATTTGTCATTACAGAGGACAGAATCAGCAGTATTTCTTCTAATTTTCATATCAAATTCGTTTTAGAGTCTCCTGTAAAGAGATTATCTCTTAAAGGCTAAAGGAGCATGGTTACCCATAGGGAAATCCACCCAGTGGGTCCCTCCATCTCTAACTGAACTCAAACTATCCTGCCAACAACTGCTTTGAGTCATTTTGAAGACATTCTATGAAAAGACAGAAAACAAGTCTGCCTACCTTTCAGATTCTGCTAAGTAGGTATGTTATTGAAGAACTTTTGGAAATATGCTTGAACTATCAGTGGCATAATCAGACAATGGGCCTCCCCAAAAATAATGGTAAAAATGGAAAAAGAAATATTTTCCAACAGTTTGAGTTACTGAAATGACTCACTGTCTTTCTGAATTTGATGCTGTGGGAATGCCATAATTTAAGTAATTTTCATTTAAACTTCATCAGATTCTCATTTTTAGCATATTATAACTCAGTTGTAACTTCCTTGAAGTCATATGAGGGAGCCCCAGCTGGTGGCAAAAACAAAAACAAAGCAAACAAAAATCTATTCCTAGTGCTATATTTCATAAACAGCTACAGCAACTTCCATTAATGTAGTTCTGTCTAAAGATTTTCACTTTTTGTTTTCATTACTTTTTAACTCGACTTAAAAACTAAAGTGCACCTCAGACAGATAGTTGGTGCTCAGAGCCTCTGCTGAAGAGTATATGATTTTGAGAGAATGAATCTCCATAAATCTGATTGTTTTCCTCTCACTTAAAGAATTCCTCTGTAAAATAAGCTTGATTTAGCTTTACTGTGAAATTAATCCATTTTGGAAATTTTAATCAAAATATAAAAACTTCTAATCTGTGCCACCCATCTTTGAATAGCCATATTACTGCCCTGAATGTGTTTTCTTATATATTTGGCATCTCAATTGTTAGAATTTCCCATACGACAAGTTCCACAATTTTTTATGAGCGTTGTGTCAGAGAACCATGAAATGAAGTGCTATTAACCTCTGTCCAATAGACACTTAATAGTGTTGCAATTTTTTTTAAAAATGCAGATAATTACTTGATTGTTGGAGTGAGCTATTAATTCATTAGAAACAAATGAAAATGTGAAGAAGCACGCTGATTTTTGAAAACACTTTTCACAAGAACCAAAGGACAATATGTAATTTTCAGATTTTTAAAGCTCTTATTACAGTGACTATTTATGTCCTTTTTTTTCCATGATATCTCTCATGAACTAAATCTGAGTTAAAGAAAACAACTTTTCTCTTCCATTTACATTGACAAATTCAAGGAATTGGGAAAGGTAGTGAGCTGTAAAAATGTGAAAATTGACTAGGTAATGATGTTTATTAAAGAATAGGAGTTATATACATAAATGTCTATTTCCTAAAATATGTTTATTATCTATTTGGTCTATTCAGACTTTGTCTTCTTTACCTTTTCTGATTCCAGTGCCAGCAGAAAATGAATAACAATGGAGTCTTGCTTTTAAAGACCAAGTTTATGAAAGTCTCAAAAAGATACAAGGAGAGAATTTTCTTTAGAGGTTACGATTATCGACAAACTACCAAAGTAAAGAAAGGCTAAGGATTTGTCACAAGGTCATTTTCCTAGTAAGTGACAGATCCAAGATGTGAACTCAGCTACACCTCACTCCAGATCCAGTGTTCGGGATTTTGATGTAACGTTTTCAAAATCCTCATTGATCATCTTCATTTGGATGATACACTAACTTGAAACTTGGTGGATCTTGAAACTCTTCATTATTCTCTTTTTGCTTCAAACAATCTTTTCTCTCTTCTTGTACAGGCTTTACCGTTCTCAACTCTCAAAGTATCTGATTCATTTTCCACATCTTTGGTCAAGTATTCATATTTTGTTTTAAAATGTTTACCATCCCTTTCCATAGTTCTTTTTCTTTTTTCTTTTTTTGCATGGCCAGCTTTCTCCCACCAGCCTATAGTTTTACAATCCCTGTATTTTCCCAAGTCCTTATTGTTTAAAATAACATAAACATCTGCCTACAGCAAAAGCCATTTCATTTCTTCTATGGATATATGGTCTTTGCAAAATTTAAAAAAGTGAAATCAAGTAAGAGACTGGATCTTATTACTAGTTAATCTCTAAGTTTTCTTACAAATCTAATAATTATATGACAAATTTTCTCATTATATCATTTGTTGATAATTTTAAAAGAAAAGTGAAGATACAGAAGACTCATTCACTTGTTTTATTGTTGAGAAAGTAAAACCCAGCAATCTTGACCTTGAGTGGCCTGCTCAAGGTCACAGAGTTAGACAAAGAGTCTGGAAGAGAAATAACTTGCTTGCCCCTCTGTTGGGAGTTTGGTCCATTAATCTGTGCTATGATAGACTATCCTAGTTTTCCTTTGGACAGGGGGTAACATATTATATTCATAATCCCTATATAGACACACCACCAAAAATGCTTATTAAAATAAAAGATAGGCTTAGAACATTCAGACTGAAAATTATTTCAAATTCAGTAAGATGCTTTTTTTCCTTTAGTTTTAGAATATATGATAAGCACACAGAAATTGATAAGCATTGTATTCATTAGAGATGAGACAAACATGTAAACCATTTTTCTATGATGTAAAAGCCAACTTGAGCGGTACTAACACTTTTATGCATAGAATGCTAATATCATCTTTCTAATACTATTTAGTTAGGATTAGGTTGGTCTATATATAATAGGAAATCCAAAACAACAGCAGCTTGAACACACAAAGTATTCTCAGATAGTCAGGAGGTTTATGGTCCAAGGCTGCTAAATAGGTTTCATGAATTCATTATGAAGCAAGACACTTCTTTCAGTTTTCCCCCTAGATGCTTAGCATGTGATTCTTATCTGCAAGGGTACCTCATGGCCAAAGATGGCTGCTGTAAGTTAGCCATCAATCTGCTTTTCAGGAAGCAAAAACGAAAACAAAACTTAAAAGCACAGACTGCCTCACCTCTTCTCTGAGTCAGTACTTAAGCAACTTCCAGAGAAGTTCCCCAGAATGCTGCTGTTTAAATATCATTTGCCAGAACTTAGACACAGGGGCCACACCCACCTGCAAAAGAGACTGAAACATGTAATTTATGTTGGATACATAAAAAAGTAAGGGACAATAATATTGGATAGACAACTTGCAATCTATCTAACATATGTAATTTGGAGAATATGATCACATAAAACTTTAATTTACAGCCTTGAAAATATACCAGCAGGGCAGTATAGTAAAACGCACTTAAAATTGTACTTCCAAAACTGTGGTATAATTTGAGATCTACTTCTAAGATAATGGATCACAAGTAAAGTCTCAAAAATTTGTGCACTTTAGTTGGCTCACTTATTCAATGTAGAAATTAAATTTGCCTTTGAGATCATGTAAGATAATGGTAATGACAAAGAAAGATATCAGATGTGGAAAGGCTTTCTAAAAGTATATTTTTATTTGTGCATGTATGAGGGTGTATGTATGTGTGTTTGTGTATGTGTGCCTATTTTAAAAGAAATCTCTGATACTTATTATTTTCTTAAGATATTTTAAAAATTGAACAAGCATCAATATAATTTTCCCTAAATTATTATCATCTATGGGAAGTAAGCAGATCCAAGAACTAGGACATTGGTGAGGTGGTATTCTCATTTCCATGTTATGTAGTCAGCCATGATCTATCTTTTTTTTGCTGAGGAAGATTAACTCTGTTGCCAATCTTCCCCTTTTTGTTTGGCTTGAGGAAGACCAGCCCTGAGCAAACATCTGGGCCAGTCTTCCTCTATTTTGTATGTGGGTCACCACCACAGCATGGCTGACAAGTGGTGCAGGTCTGCACCTGGGATCCGAACCCATGAACCTAGGCTGCCAAAGAGGAGCGGGCCAAACTTAACCACTCGGCCGTGGGGCCAGCCCCAGCCATGATCTATTTTTATCATAAATCTCCTATAGTGTTTTTTAATACTACTTGTTCAGCTATGATCTCTTATTATCATAAATCTCCTACAGTGTTTGCTTGTTTTAAATTTTCGAGCCTGGACTTTTTTAGAAAATTATTTTCTCCCATTTAATATCCTAACTGTTCTATTGAAATCAAATACACATAAAATAAGTTGATAGTGGGACAACCAAGTTAATTATGGGCTATTGTTTACTCAGTCTTTTTGAGCTAAAGCCAAATTAAATGTGAAGATTTGGGTCATGAATCTGGATGAAATGATTAATTGTGTCATATAAAAACTTTAAAGTTTTCAGTTTTAAAACTATACTCTGATGTTGTGGCTGTGTAAACATCAGCACAAGATACTTGGCAATTCCTCTTATAATTTAGTCATTTATGCAACTCTATGGTATAAATTGGAAAAGAAAAAAGTTTCGGTACTGAATTATCCTTCTTAGTCATCAATTGAATGACAACTTTTTCCTTCATTTTATTCCATTTAATAGAATATTAATATTTTATCCCTGCTCCCTTCATGCATGATATATCTTCTCAATGCTTCAGTTTTCAAATACATAAATTGAAAACTAAACTGTATTACCAACTCTATGACAATTAATAACATACTTAAGATGCATTGAGAAACTTTATATAGGCAAATTGGTTTTTATTAAGTGGTAAATAGAAGTGGTTCCTAATGGAAACTAAAGAAATGTAAATATCAAGGAAAAAAGACTTTAGAATTGAACTAGACAGTGTGGTTTCAGAAGAAGCATTCACCCTAAATCTTCTCTGAGTAACCAGCACACTTAACTGGGAAAGCTCTGGATTGTCAAATATTATAAAATTAAGTACCACCGGCATTAGCTACAAAACTTTCTTCAAAAATTAGTAGCAGTCATTTCTCTTTTTGTAAATATTGCATAAAAAGTACGTTGCAAAATGTTAGAATACCTGCCACTAATTATGGGTGGGTGTTTTTTCTGCGTTCTATTTCTCAAACATCAGCTTAGGTAGACATAATTTATTTTTCATTAACTCTAGTAGTTTACATAACCACAATTGTATGTCCCATGTTTAAATTTAGAACACAATTTGAATAATAGATATTAATTTTATTTAATAAATGCTTTAGCAAATACAGCAGCTCTGCATTTTCGGAAACTCTGTATTTATTGAATTTTAGCTGTGAATCGGTAGGCCAGACACAGAGTTAATGATTAATGCAAACATGTGTAGAGAACTGCAGGTTACAGAAAATGAACATCTTGGCTATCACCCCACCCGAAAATGGGGTTCTAATAAAATCCCCCCGTTCTTTAGCGACACATGGAAATCACCTAATTCCTGTACTTTGCTAAAGTACTGTACAACACGGGTCCCGAGTCAGATGTCCCCGGAGCTTTCCATTTTCACTGCGTTCATGTGTAGACCCACTTTTATTTTTGTCATTTTTTTCCCCTTTCCTGTCTCTGTCCCATCATCCTTTACTATTTATCTTCTTAGTGCTTGACATATCGAGTATGTGTTGATTTATTGCTTCTTCCCTAGTTCTCAACTCAAATCAAAAGCAGGGCTTTCGTCCCTTTTCCCACGACTCTGTCTTCTCCAGCCCCTGAACTGTGCTGGACTGTGCCACACCCTCAATAACCATTTGTTGAAAGTATGAATAACCAAATTATCATCACCCTCCCGGCTCTTACACTGGAATTGCTTCCTATGTGGTGTCCAGCCTCTACTCCTGCCCTCTTCTGAGCGACTCTGCACACTGCTGCCTGAATGACCTCTTCAAAACCTGATCATGCAGCTCTTCTTTAAATCCTTCAAACTTGCCATTACTGATAAGATCAAGGCCGAAATCCAGGTTGGTTCATCAGTTCCCTCATGGCTGATGCTCTGCTCTGCCAGCTTCTCTAGTTCACACCCTCGCCTCAGGCACTTAAGCTACATTGACCATCTTTCCACTTTCCCCAAGCATCTTACATCATCCCAAACCGTAGTTCCTGAAAAGGCTCTTCTCTCGTCTCTGACCCTCCTTCCAAGGCCCTGAACTTGAGATTTCAAGTCAAATGATATGTCCTCCGGAAAACTTTTTGGAATATTCCCAGAGTCTATTAGGATCCTCCAGTATAGACTCTCTAGTCCCTTATACTTTTCTTCTTTACGCTTATCACTTAAACTGTATTTTTGTAGCATTATTCAATGAAAACCAAGTTTCTCCAAGTTTTAAAGCTCAGTGAAGACAGAAATGGTCTCTATTTATTATCTCCACTGCCTGGTACAGATCATAATAAGTATGTAATAATAAGCACGCAATAAGCATGCATTAAGAATTTGTTTAAATAATCAAATAAATGTCATGTATATAGGCATTTGAGGTTGTATTGCTACTCACAAAACCCCCATTGTTATCTCCGTGAGTGAAAAGTCTTTACATTGGCTTAGAAAAAAATTTAAAAATCTTAACTCACAGAAATTTTATTTTGCCCCAGTGAATTCTTTCCATGTGCTAAACTTGTTTAAGGTCACACGACATGAGCAATTACCTCATTTTTGAGCATTGAAGAAGGTCCTTAATGTAACAGTGAAATAAAATTAGTGCAAGAACATCTACCACATCAATGGTATATATAATTTCTATTTTGCTGAAAGATAATCTTGCATAAATCATAAGGCACACCCATCAGCCCTAGTTAATAGCGTTAGTTTTATAGGGTCACAACAAAATTTTTCATTGATAGGTGCAGGTAACTCTTCAGTTTCTAGCATCAGCAATCATGTTGAGAATGTTTCCTCATTATTGATATGTACTTGAACTTCACAACACCCCACAACACACATTAACAAATAAAGTTTCTAGATGTCCCCCTCAAGTGCATGGCTTCGAGGAATGATCCCCCTTCACTCTCCAATGGCCTTATTCAAAGTCCAAGTTTGAATCATTCCTCCCAAAAGGAGCCTCACACTGAGACCCCACAAGTAAATCCCCCAGGACTACCACATATTAATTTTTTAAAAAAGAATTATTTTCAAGCATTAGAGAGGAACATTATGAGATGGAGTGGTGATTACATGACTGTATTCATATGGCAAAAGTCATCAGATCATACACTTACGATTGTTGGCATTTATGGTATGTAAATTATACAACAATAAAGCTGATTTTAAAAAATGAAAAAGAACTATGGGCCCAAATGATATCAACATTTTCCTAAACAGGGGCCCCCATAGGTGTTAGCAGCTGGAAATGGTTAATGGGAAACTCTTGGAGGAGACACAGGAAGTGTTGTCTGCAACGCCCTCTGCTGGGTGGGTGGGGTCAGGAGCAGGGCTGCCAGGTGCAGCTGAGGTGCGTATATAGTAAAACCACACTGTGTGCAGGTGACGCCAGGCACGTCCTGGACATCTTAGAATTGTATATTGAATAGCAGTTAGCAGAAGACTGTTGTCTTCTTACCAAACCAAACACAGCAAAAACAGGAAATAGCACATAAAAATTTGCATCTGACATTTCCTTTGATAAATTGGACCTGTCTTCTGAAATGGCAAGCATCAGCAGGAGTTTCATAGCTGCTGCCCTTTCCCTGTGCTCTTCAGCTGGCTCAGCCTTCACTGCCCTCCTCACCGGGTCACGTCGGCAGCCTGCTCCCTGTAGACAGTGGAGTTCGCAAGCCCTGTCTCCCTGACTGAACTCCAAACCGTCACAGCCCTTTGTCCCCTCTCCACCTCTCCGCATACTACTTGAACCGCCTGACCTGCTCTCCTCATTTCCACTTGTCAAAATACCATCTGTTTTTTAAGGCCCAACTCTAACGCCACTGTGTTCATTATCTTACTGCAATTGTGGACTTACAGAATCATTTCACGTATTTTGCATTGTGACAAGACTCGGTTCACCTTCCGCTTGATTCTTTTTACATTCTGATACCACTTTTGATTTTTTTTACGGGGTCTTCCCTCCCTCTTTGGGAATATATGTAACTGATTCTCACCTAAATGGAACGCTTGGAAACAAGTGAGTGAGGAAATGATTGTGTGTATTGTGATGGAACATAATTTCACTGCCCCCTTCAGTAATCATTTTATATATCCAACTCCCACATTGTCCATTTCAGAAAGGCGTCATAGCGCTAAAGTCCATTGTTTCTCAAACAAGAACAAATCCACGAGTCTATTTTCGTGTTCTTCTTTAGCCACACAGCTTTCAGCAGGCATGCTCATCACCTTCCATTTGAGCTAAAAAATAAAAGTTTTCTTTCTTGACTGCTTTGTTACCTGCACAATGGATGATCATTCATTTTGTTTGGTAAGAAAGAAAAGTGGCTGTGATGAACTTAGCTCAACTTGTATTTATTGGGGCAGAAAACACTACCGCTGGCTATACTTCGGAGAACAAGGCACCACTGTAAACGATGAGCATTCAAGGTGGTGGAAATTTAGTTCCAGATATACAAGCAATAATTCTCAAACTGTCCAGCTTCTGCTAATACAAAACAACACATGTGAGAAGAAAACATTCATTTCCTTCTTGGAACGTTTCCAAGATGTCTGAGCAGATGAAATTTTCTATTACATAAAAATGGCCACTAATGCTATTCAATGGTTGTCCTTGGCGCACAATCCCTTAGGTTTGAAAAGAAACCATCTCTCACAATACTGTCCTCACACAATGCACACACTGTATAAAAATGAAAGCAAGAAAATATTTGTCCACAAAAGGAACCTGAGGGGCAAGTGATGTAACAACTTAATTACACGGGATTATAAGATGCTAAACAAGCCGCAAGTATGAAGGTACGAGGGAGAAATGGATGTCCAGCTACAAACAATCAGAGCAAATTTTCCCAGGATCAATTTCACTTTTATTAACCATCTAATAAATAAATATAATGTACTGAGATATCTACAGGTGTCTATGACATCCTTACTCTTTCTGGTAAAATATTTTATTAACTACACCCAAAACCATTCCACAGAACATTTCCTTCCATACACATTATATTACTTTTTTTTCACGTATTTAGGTCTTCAATTGCTATTTTCATTTTTATCACTTTTTAATGCAATTCTTAACCCTTACTGTTGTATCTTGGCATTTATTGGCCAAGCTGGGTGATTTTCCTGGCAGCAAAATATGGCCAATGTGGGGAGGAGTTTAAATCTGGTTCTTGGTCAGAAGAAGGTACTGATGACAGGGAGATGCAGTGGTTCACTAGTTTCACTCACATATTTTTTGTTATATTTTCCCTATATGCCAAGCACTCTTCTAGGCCCTAGTTTTGCTCTAATAAGGATGCCTATGTGAAAACAGTGGTGCAAATGACTATTAGGCTATTAGGAATAGATTATTTGCTAAATGTAGACGATGTTAGAATTCTATATTTTAGCAGTGGTTGACATTCAGAATTTCTGCCTAATCCTAGCTCCCTCTATACTAAGCCAAGATCTAGGTAAGGGTAAGGCGGGGTCCTAGAGAAATTTCTGAACTAGGCAGCCTACCAGAAAAAGAATTCATAAAATGAACCTAAACCATTTGTGTAGTTGTATAGGTTGTCCAACACCCATGGACACCCAGCTGAGAGGTGAGCGGGGCTGAAATTCAGCACCTACTCTGTTTTCCAAGCCACCTAGCTTGGCATGGGGTTACATCTCCCAAGAGCATAAGACACCTTTAATAAATTGCATAACAGGTGATCTACACATCAGGTCACTCACCACGTGCGCAGGACACAGCCCACCCAGAAGGCACTCTTTTGTCCGATTTGCACAAAGATCCCTTATAGGATAGCAATCTTGGCTTTGTTAGTTTGCAGTCAGCATGCTGAAGATGCTTAAGCATTGGAGACTGAGAATCATAATAGAATGAATGAGTTTGGGAAATGAGAACATGAGATTCCACTTGGGGAATGGTATAGAATTCCAGAAGCTTTCACTGGGATCATCAGTCCAGGTGAGGTGAGATATGTGATTTAAAGCACCACAAAGACACCCAGTAATAGGAGCAGGGGCACCACAATGTCTCAAAGCAACATAATAAGAAAGGTCCTTAATGTTAAACCACCAGTCTGAGATCTGGGACAAGGCAGAGCCTGTGTGTGGGGATGTTAAAGATCCAGCTGAAGAACAGTTTAAGAGGGCAGGGAGCCTGAGAAGGGTACTGAAAACCCTGCCTCTCTCTAGGGTTACCTGAGACTTACTTCAACAACTGTAGGACAATTTACACTCAGTCCGTGCATCATTATGGCTATCAACTCTGCATCTCGGAGCTCCAGAGATTTCATGTGAAAGAAGGTAAAGGAAAATGCTTGGGAATGGGATTGGTTCTGATTTATTGCATGCAGTTTGACTGTAAGCACTTTCACAAATCTGTGCACCAGCCAACAATTCCATGTTCAAGCCCTGTAAGCCACATGTGAAAGCTTTCCTGGTTCATTCGTTTATTTTTGGATATACATATCATAACTTACTTTCTTGAATAAAAAAGCTAGAAAAGATAATCTTAGGTTTTACATGAAATATTTCTTTCTTACTTGTATGATATGATGCTAAAAGGCCACAGTCATGGTTTCACGCAACTGCCTCTTGGCTTTGCTAAATATCATAGCCAGTGACTGGATCCTACTATGCTTATGCCCAAACCACAAGGAAACTAGGTAAGATAGAGCATATAAATGTAGGGGATCAGAATTTGCTATCCCAAAATGTGTCTCTTTGGCTTGGTTATTTTTAAAACCAAAGACTCAGAAAGAAACTTTGACCTTCCCCCTAACTGCCTAAATGAATTTGAGATAGAAAATATGTTCCAGGAGGGAACTAATAGCTTAAGATAACTGTACTATCATATAAACCAGGTGTGGTAGACAGGAAGGCACCTACCAAGGCCCATTTTTATCAAAATTCATTCTCATTGTCTATAGATGGTCCAGCAAACATTTGCTTTTCCATCTCCATGTAAATTATCTTCCTCCCTTTTGAAGTTCCAAACCACTACCCCAAATATCCTCCTTTGGCTTTAGCTGAAGATGGTTGTTTAAGGTGGTGGCTTCAGCCATTTTGGCGAGTTACTCAGTTTTCCTGGGTTTCTCCCATGTATACATGTTATTAAACTTTATTTGATTTTCTCCTGTCATTCTATCTATCTCATGTCCGCTTAATCCTTAGACCAGCCAGTAGGACCTAGAGGATAGAGGAATAGCTCCTCCTCCTTTACATGTATCAAAGACAGCATATCACGAGCCCTGGGGAAACATATTGCAGCGTGCATCCCTGGTAGGTGATATGGTGGATTATAAGGGACAGTACCTTTCATTTTTTCATTTTAGTCAGCAAAAATGTATGAAATCCTACTATGTACTAAGCATGATCGCTGTACCCACTGAAACTATAAAATTTAATCTAATAAGAATTCACAGTTTCCACCAGTGACATTGTCGTTACGTTAGATTTCTCAGGTCGTTCCTTCAAAGAACAAGCAATCCACTGACAGAAGGCTTTCTTTCCTACCAGCTAAAATCACCCTCCTGTAAATTTCCATCCATGAATCAAAATCACTCCTCAAGGAGTTTTAAAATATAATCACCAACATTTCCTCAAGGTAGGCATTTAACCTCTGCATGCCTTAAATACCCTGTTTGGGAGATAGGAAATTGATGCTTGGTGTGGAGCCGACTGAGCTGGAATAAGAACGTTTCACAGGTTGGAAATTCTACTATTGTTAATCTAAGGTAGAAATTCTAAAGCAGCTTCACAGCTTCCCTCTATGTCCCTAGCACAGCTGTAAAATGTTCTTTATAGATGGAAATGATTGCTGAGCAGAGTCTGTGGGGAAGAGCTGCGGTTTGCTCTTCAGGCAAGAAATGGCAATATCAAGATGTCCCCACAAGGCATTAGCTCTTGACGTGAGCCTGTTATGGCTCCCAGGGGCTTCCTTTACTTGATGATGCTTTCAGTGTGAAGCTAATGCCAGAGACCTCCCAGAGGTCTGAGAACACGCCAGGGTCAGCGTCTAACCTATGGGCTGGATATTTACTAGAAAGGACCCAAAGCTATGTTTTTTGGTGTGAGACATTTAGCTCAGGTAATCTTTCGAGAATTGGTGTGTCACTTTGAAGCACAGATAGCATCCCCGCATTAAAGTGATGGTCAGGTTTTAAACTTAGGTGAGCCAGCTCCCCATTCACAGCTCTGAGCCCTCTCAGGAGCCACCCCAGGAGTTCCATTTGCCAAGTGTGGCATATGCGTCACTTCTGCCCTTCATCGTCTGAAAGTGTAAATTATGCTCCAGATCCAACTCTATCAACAATCCCAAACTCAGAACACAGTAAGACCTAGCATATTCTTTGATAATTACTTAACATTAAAAGAATGATGTAGCATTTATCTATTTCTCCTAAAATCAAGAAGTCTCATTACTATTACCACATGTGTATCAATTGTTACACACATGTCTTATCCTGTACTTCAGCTCTCTGCACATCTGCAGTGACAAATTTCACGTCACTGACACTTGAAATAATGAAAAAAATATTATTTTTTCTAAAACCTGTTACACCAGGAATGATACCACACATAAGTAGATTTTGAATATTATAGACACTTCTCTTTAGTGATAAATATTTTATAATTTGATATCAAATCATATATATATGCACATATGTATGTATATACAATTAGAAATTTAATTTGTTTCTATTCATTTGATATTGTTACCTCCTATTCCTTAAAGTTTTAAGGAATGGGATTTAAGGAATTCCTTAAAGTTTTAAGGAATACGATATAACAATATGAAAATCATGAAACTGATTTCATGACCCACTCACAGGATGAAACCTACAGTTGAAATGAAACTATTATAGACAGTGGAATAATTTATTTAATGTTACATGATGCTAAAAAGTCTGGTGAACAGTATTTCTCATCATTGGAAGCAGTGATGAGGCCATTAGCAAAAAGCATTGCTCTTGAAAACTGTCAAAAAGGCATACCTTTAAGCTAGATGTCCTCTGGTCTAGGATCTTCAATTGTATGTGCCATCTCTGACCCCTTTGTAGATATTACTAATCAATCATTATGAATTAATCATAATATTCTTTCTCTTTGAGACTAGAGAAGACTTCAGATCCTTCTCAATACTGCACTCAGGCAACTGCTACTGGTTTATTGTAATTTACAGGAGAAATAATACCTATTGCCATCTGATCCCTAGCCTTTCTTTATGTGAGTTTTGAATTATCTTCCAATTTGATGCTTCTAGATAAACAAAGAACTTTGGGGATGGGATTTTAAAAAAGGATGCAAAGAGAAGAGCTAGGCAACTAGGAGTTGTCCAAGGGGCTCCACTTAGTTAGTTGATGAGGACTCGGGGTGCAGTAGTTAGACTGTGGTACAAGAAGCTGCATAATTTTTCCCCAAATTGCTCCATCATATCTTCTGAGATTTCTATTCCCCCAAACTCTAATTATATATCATCATTTTTATGTAAAAGTCTAGCTTGACAAATGACCTGACAGAAGTACTTATGTGTGCTCCATAAGGGTACCAGATGTTTGTTCTGTTACCTATTTCTTTCCAGGCCTGCTTTCCTTCTTGATATCCCTCTAAATTTGACTCTTCTACTCATCAGTAAGCTTTTCTTTGGCTATCCCTTTATTTGGAACAACCTTTCGTATCGTAGAGACATCCTTGGTCATACTCCATCTTGGGTAGCATTCAAGGTGTGACTTTCACACATAGATATTGATGTACATTTTATTTCACAATTGCAAGTCCTGAGAACCTATTAATCACTCCATAAATGTTGATTAGCTTCCTATTAACCAATTATATTTGCATAAAATTTTAAAGAGGATTAATTCTAGGAATATAAAATATGATAAAATATCTATAATGTCTATTTATGTTTTACGGTTTTGAGTTTATTTTGACTCTTGCCTTGAAGGCAGGTACATATCTTCTACTTGTTTTTTGGGTAAAATTTCTATATGGTAAAGTGCAAAGAACTTAAGGATACAATCCAACAAATGTTGACAACTTATATCATCACATAACTAATACCCTAAACACCACACAGATATGTCCATTTCCCCAGAAATTTCCTTTATGCCCCATACCTGCCCCTCCATAAGCAACCACTGTTCTGATTTCTATCCTTATAGATTGGTTTTGTTTGTTTTGTTTTTTTAACTTTATATAAGAAGCATAAAATACAATGTAGTAATTTGGTCTAGCTTCATTTGCTTCGTTATTTTTTGAAATTGACTCGTATGTATCAGTGGTTCCTTCCTTTTGAATAATATTCATTTATCTATTCTCCTACTGACGGAAATTTGATTTGTTTCATCTTTTTGCTATTTAAAATAAATATTCTATGAAAGTTTTTGTGGACTGATATTTTCACTTCTCTTGTGAAAAGACATAGTGGTGAAATTTTTGCGTCATAAGATAGATGTATGTTTAACTCTATAAGACATTACTGAATACTACTCCAAAGTGTACAATTTCATACTTCATACATCAGTAACACAGGAGAGGTTTAGCACTATACATTTTTGCTAAAATTTAGCGTTGCCCATCTCCTGATCATGGGTTTGCAATAATGAGTGCTGTGTGGAAATCTAGTTCACCACATTGACGCCCAATACTCACAGTTTAATACACTCATAAATACTAATGAGAGAGACAGAGGTGGTAGTAGAAATGTTGAAATGAACTTTTCCCCCCAAATTAGAAATATTTTCATACTTCCAGAATGCAGGGATGCAGGCTTAAGCAGTTATCTACTGTTTTTCTCTTCTCGCTGGTATTACTTGGGTAGAAAGTTTTAAGGCTAATCCATGATACTTTTAAGGGTTCATGGCAGAATTTTATACACAGATGGAAGAACCTACTTCACGACTCACATGTAAGATCTTGAATATATTGTATTCTCTAATATTGAAATTTCTAATCTTTTCTTCATCAAGCTCAAAGTAAATAACTGTACTGAGTTAAAAAAAATAGGTGAGCTCTTTGTGTCTTTTCTACAATTAGATTTAACTTCACTTAAATCAAAAATATTACTGCTAATTAATTACATACAATTTTATCTTCATAACTCTCATGTAATACAGTGATTTTAATGAATAAAAGGCATTGGGAAGCCAGTTACTATAGCTGCTGCCCACCATGATTTTCTTATTCAGCCTTCAAATTAATTAGTACCCTTGCTTTCTTGTTCAAATTTCCCACATGTAGATTTAGAGTGGATTAAGGCAGAAGTAAAACTTTTCACTGGAATACTCCTAGTTGGAGCTATTCTTCTTTCAAAGCTTCCTTTGTTGCCATGGTGTTTTCTTCCATCCTGTCATCAAAGACTTTCTTGACTTTATCCTCTCCCACACTCCCGACACTCCTCAGCAATCTCTATTTAAGTGTCTCATCTCTCCTTTTTTTTTCTAATTCCACATTTTTTTCACACATACAAAGCCTCCTATTAATAACAGTTCTCACTACATCAAGTGTCTCTGAATTCCCCACCCATAAGATACAGATATATTTTCTGTCAAAAAATGTGGCTTTGTCACATTTACCCCCTTCTCTCATTTCATTACCACTGCTTTCGTTCAATCCCTGTTTATTTCTCACCTTAACATATACAATTTCTAAGACTCCTAATTCTTAGCATTTTTAGTCTTTTTTCTGGAAAAAAATTCCCCACATATATGTTCCTCAATACTTCTTCAAAGTGTCCAATATTTTTCCCACAGTATAAATTTGAAATTGCTTAGTTCAGCATAAAAAAGTTATTCCTCATCATTCTGCCCCAAATTCCCAGTTCTACTTTTCCCAGTCTTTTGTGTGGGTAGACTTCAGCCACTGAATTATTTACCCATCACCAAATAGAACCTACCCTTTTAGACCACCATATATTTCCACGAGCTATTCTTTCTGCCCACAATGCCTTTCTTCTCCCATCTCCACTATAAGCCTCATGTATCCTCCAAGGCCCTTTTCCCATTCTACCTGCCTTATGATATCTCCCTCTACCAGAGCCGACCATGTTAGTTAGTTGCTCTTTCTGCATTTCCATATTCTCTTATGCCAGTTTCTTATTAACACAAAATTTCCTATTATTCAATGTAGTTTAACTTCTACGTCCTACACTAGTATCTTATTCAGTGGTTAGGTTCCAGAATGAAATGCATAAAATGAAAGTAATAAAAACACAAAACTAACAATGAGAACCCATTAGGAAAATTTCCCACTGAAGATTGACAGACTAAACCTCAATTAACCAATACAGCAGATTTTCCTTTAATGCTGGGACAACTTACTATTTCTTCAGTTGAGTAGCATAGGATACAGTAGGCTTACACTTAGGATTTGGTTATATAAATCTGATGTGTATGAATTCAGCATATACTTCATTTGCACCTTTGAAATAAAGAGGAGGGGGTATTATGTCCCTTTGTCAGACAAAAGAAAACAGGTTTTAGGAGCCCAACTGACTTACCCTAAACCACTCAGTTACTCACTCAGTTACCAAGTCACAAAAATAGATTTTAAATCCAAATGTTTCTATCTCAAATTGTCTGTGCCAAACTATTGTTAGGTTCCCAACAATGAAAAAATTTGTACATAAGTCAGGCAAAGTAAAAATGCTCAAAAAATTATGAAAAACCTCAAAGACTTCAGTGTTGCTAACTTTCAATTAAAGATCATAGGGACTTTGAAAAGTTCTGCATTTACTACCTTCGAATTACAAGAATCAGATAATCAATGCCTTTATGATGAAATGAATACATACCTCTTCAAAGAGTTAGAAATCTGGAAAAAAATCCTCTAACATGGTACATCAAGATAGTTCTAATTTGGCTACATTAATAAAAGATGCACACCAAAAAGCAGCAAAAGGAGGGATACATTTTCTATTTCCACCAAATTTTCAAGTTAATATTCTAAGATCTTCAGGTACCAGGCTTCTCCTCGGTATTTCTATTTTGCATTGTGTATCTGGCGGTAAGCTACAGATTCTTCTTGAGAATGTAGATCACGTTTCTTTTAGGAGCTATGGTTGAGTAAAAGATTGCTTGACCCCAAACACAAATATGAACTGTGTATTCTAAAATTTGGATGTTCCGAGTCAAAAGAATCACTGTGATCTAGTCAACGGTATCTTTTGAAGAAAGCTAAGTACTTGAGAAATTTTTCCAGAAGACACAGACAGTGTAACCTTAAATAGTTACCCAGTAGGAAAAGAACAGCATTTAATAATCACGTAGAAGACACAGACGTAGGATAAATGGGAGATAAAATTGAATCTGATCAGCACCCAGGTGTGACAGAAGAGCTGTGAAATTATCAATCAAAGGCAAGTGCAGTGTGATTGCAATACTAAGCACTGATGCTGGAGAACACAGCCAGGTGACACTGAGATTGAAGAAAAGAAGGTAATTGACACTGTCTCCGCTGTGAGAAAGAATGCCACAGGACTCCAGCAATACTTAGTGAGAAGCTTCATCACAAGCAAAAGAAGAAATCAAAAGGAAAAAGAAAAAGAAGCTCAGAAATGGAGAATCCACTTTCAAGGCCAAAAGCCAACAGTAAAGAAAATTTGAGCATACAATTTGGAAATGTTTTGTTTTGTCGTTGTTGTTTGACAAAACGCCCAAATGAAGAAAATCCCTCTTACAAACTAGTGCAATGGAATGTTAAAATTTCTTGCACTGGAAATCCGTTAAAAAGAAACCATTTTGGCCAATATGTGGATCATAGCTGAGGACTGGAATTGCTATGATACTACAACAGAATGTGTTTTGTTTCTATTGGAACTGTTATTTTGAAGCCGTCAGTCATAATGCGGCACAAATTCTCTTCTCACTGTTGCTCTTTGGGCACACCCTCCTGATCGGCGCTTTTTGAAAGTACCTTTGTGACAAGACGAGTTTTCTCAAACTCAGATAAGAATTTAAGGAATCCAAAGTAGACCAGGTACCAACATAGCCAAAGTCTGCTGCCTACCTTGATATAGCTGATTTCTCTTCTGTGCTTTGTGATTCAGTCTCTATGAACAAGCCATTATGGGGCGCAGAGATGAGTACAGAGGACTCCACACTCCCACAATATCTTTAATCCCCCAGGGACGCCCCACCTCATGCTTTGCTAGCAGTGACTGGGTCATTCTCTGACTTCAGAATTATTTGAGGCCCCTCTGCCAGTCTACTGCCACACGGTGAACTTTAACCCAGGGCCAGCATGATCTCGGTGTCACAGTCCTGCACCTAAGTGTACATGCCATATCTTGTAGCAATTAGAATTTTGTTGGACTTTGGCAGCCCCATCTCTGGACTAAATTACTTTGCTCATTGACTGAGACAATGTGTTTTGACTTTAATTTAGTTTTGATTTATTTCTTTAATTTTGGAAACCTAGTTTATATTGTAGCTGTAATTATGGAATGCCACATATCTCCTTCAACTAAGTGGGCCACCCAATATCTGACAATACTCTTTTTAGAAAGATTGAGCATCCTCCAGAAGCCTATTCCCACAGTAAGCCAAGACTTTTGTCTGTGTTCCCCAAATATGTGAAAATGAGTGATTGAGTGACATTGTACACAACTCCATAACCTTCAACCGTGACAATTTTGTTTGAAGAATACAAAGTTACCAGGAGATACGGTAGCAAATACAACATAGCTGGCAAAGGTAAGGATAAAATCTCCATCATAGACACAATATACAGACCTACATTCTCTCCCCTGAACAAATTCCCTTTATGAAATGCCCACATTCACACACCCATTCACAAACACACAAGCATAAATGCATTCCCTCAATGTGACCAGGGCTTACTGGTAAGCCTGCCCAACTTCTTACCTTTCTGCTCTTTTGAACTTTTTCAAAGAAATGAAGTATTCAGAATTTGCTGCAATTATCAAACAAACAAACAAAAAGCCTTTTAGACTTGAAACCTTTAAATCTCCACCAAGGAGAAGCAGCAATAGGAGATTTGGGGCTTAAGGGGGCACAGTTGTTAAGTCAGCTAATGATTATAGGTTACCTAGAAGATTAGTGTTAAAGTGAGAAAATAAATGACCTATTAGGCATAATTAAAAGCTGAGATAAAGATACAAGAATGCAGGGAGGGCTGTTACTTTCTCAGAATAACCCTTCAATCTTAAAAACTATTAGCTACATTATGGGCAGATTATGTAAAATGTCTTAGCAGATGTTGAAGTGAATGGATCTATCACATCAAATAGTATATGATATATAAATGAAGAGAACCACAAGGTATTAAAACTGTAGTAAAAGAAAAGTGAAACTTCTAGTAGGCAAAAATTGATGGGGAGGTTGGATGGGGGAGGGGTGAACTCAGAAGTTTAGCAAAAGAAATAGGCTTTGGGTAGCAATGGACCAGACCAGAGCAAGACACTTGGCAATCCTATCAGCTCAGCCAGAGGAATTGCCTATAACAGTTTCTCTCAGTCAGCTGCAGAGATGAAGTTGAAGATTTATCAAAACTGGTAAATAGAAAGATGTTGAGTCCACAGCCACTCTTGAGATGTGTACGCTATTGATTTCACCTCCAACCACAAAGTTGGAAAGAATGGATCCAGAATTGTAAGTACGATTTTATGGAGGTCACAGGAATAGCTAGAGCACTGGAGAGCCCAGGTGTCTAAGCTATGATCTCTATCTGAAGTCAGATGCAGGATTTGGATCCCTCCTCCTTCTCATTGCATCCTCTCCTCCAGCTTAGGGAGCAGCAGTATCCATAAGCTGGTCATCTGCACGTGCAGGTGTGTGTGTGTCTTTAGGGAGGTGGTACTCTGTGGATGAACAGCTGTCTCTTGATAGCCTCATAGATAGTCACTTGGTTTATGAAGGTATAATATTGATCAATCCATTCAAAACTTCAGGATCACTATAAACATAGGATAATATCTGGCCAGTGCAACACTACACATTCCAGCCAAATCATTTCAGGAAAACCCTACATTTGAATTCTGGAGATAAAAGTTTGGGAAGACACTGTGTTCCTCTTGTTATTTTTTGGGACAAGGCACGCATCTATGACTCGTCTCACCTTTGCTTTTGATTTTCTCCTCCAACTTCAGATGCTATTCTGCTTATTCTAACTCTGTCTTCTATACCATCTGCACAATCTGAGTATGTCTGAACTTGATGTTGGATATCTCCATCTGGAATCCCAGGACATTCAGGTTCACTACATGTGGTCAACATAGACACTGATTTGTCTGGTTGACACACCACTTTTTTGGCTTTGTTACCTGGTTTTTGAACTGAACAGCTAGTATGTAGAGTCTGTATGAGTATGCAGACTCTATTTTAGTTTGAGATCTTGGCTGTAGCAACCTGACCTTCACCAAGCTGTAAGAATAATTCTAATTTTTCCATACTCATCTCCAGTTTCCCATACAACATGGAAGTTTGCTACTTTTTAGACCACAAGGGACTGTGACTAGACAAACACAATACATTTTCTTCTTTTCAAAGGCTTAGATGGTATAAGAGAGACATGAAATATGTATGAAACAAAGCTAGAAAGGAACGTATCAGTTGAGAAATTACAACAAATATTATAGAATTAAACTCAGCAGGCTCAAGAAAATCTTCCAAAAAATGAAAGTGCTTAGGGTGAATTTGAAAATGGCTGCAATGTAAAAAGGCTGAGAGTGAGGAAGGGCCAAGAATGATAAGCATTTAAGGAAGAGTATCAGTAAAGGATGAACAGGCACATGTCTTCACGGAATGCCAAGTATCTTGCTTTTGCTGAAAGGGAAGGCGAACTGGAAAACAAGGCAGGAGGAAAGAAGTTATGGTGGGACTTCTTGATTAGCTTAGTTCGGCCAGTTTACATAATTTACATATAAATATAGCATATAGACATATAGAATATAATGCAAGAACCAAAAAGAGTATAAAGACAGACAGTTTAATGAGGAAATATAAGTTGCCAACATGTGAAGCAGAAAATGAGTTGTCAGAATTAATAGGGTAGTGCTATATTAAAAAGTAAGCAAAGGATGGAAGAGAGTTTCAAAGATCAGTACCTGCTCCATATATGAAATGCCAGAAGTGGATAACGTAGGCTCAGAATAACATAATTAAAGCTAGAAATTAAGAATTAATGAACATTATTATCAAAATTCAAGGAAAAGAGCATTTATTGAGCACACGCTATGTACTAGGAATTATGCTGAGTGCTGTAATGCTTTATCTCATCTAATCATTAAGAAAAAGCCTATGAACCAAAAACAATAGGAAATGTGAGAATGAACTTCTACATAATCATTTGGAAAAGAAATAAAAGAAAAAAACACAAAATATGTAGGAAAAATTCAAAGCGGTATACCATAGAAAATATATAGACTTAAAAACATAAACTATAAAAAATATTGAATATAAATGAACTTTCACTCAAGAAACTACAAAAGTTTAATAATATAAAACAAATTAGAAGAAAAGAAATTATAGAAATATAAATTATTAACATGAACATTAATGTGTAATAGAGTTGAATGAAACCAAATATGTTTTCATACAGAATAATAAAATACAAAGAAAGAAAGAAATATAACTATACATAGATATACACAGATCAACTGTAGCAATGTTCATAATTGAAAGTGTCATGTTTATTAGAGAATGAAAAGAATAGCCTTAAGCTAAAAACTATTGTAAATAATGAAAAGTAGAAAAATCATACTTAGTAAAATAAGGTACAGAATGTGAACTGGATAAACCTGTATTTAATCAATTCCCCTTCTCTCCCCTATGTTTCTATTAACCATGTTATAGATAATTAATACTATCTACTTGTTTTCCAAAAATATACTTAACAGATTCTAGAACCATCCACCTTATGTAAATATAGGCTAGAGTTTTCTCATTTTGCCAAATAACTTACTGTTTTATTAGACCAACTCTGAAAGCATATCAGCAAATTAAAACATACACTGCACTTACAATTTTAAGCAAATCATAGAAAATTACTTTTAAGTGACTTAAGTTTAATTTATTCTCTTCCCCAAACATTCATAAAATAAATCATCTTAAAATTGATTATTCTTTTAAAATGTTCCTAAGTAAAACTCTCAAAGGTTTAATGTCAAAAGCAGATTTCTGAATTAGCTAATTTTTCCTGTTTATTATTAAAGGGAATATTAATATGTTATTGTCATAATTACCAAAGGAAGATTTTGTTGGCTCAAGAAAAAAATGAAACAATGGCTAGAAAAGAAGTTATAGAGATGTATCTATGTACATATGAGCACAAAATGTGTATAATAATGTCATCACAAATCAATGAAAAAGTAGTATACTGTTCTGGAAGATTTGGAAAACATAACTCACCATGTCAAGAATCATAAAGTCAGATCCTTAGCTAAAACAATATACAAAGGTGGACTTCAGGTGGGAAAGAGAAAACTATGAAAAAACAGTCAATAAAATAGGAAAATATTGTTGAACATAATGATCAACATATCAACAATAGTCAATTACGTAGGGTAATAGCCTTGAGACACATTTAACCAATTGAGGAAATATTCAAAAACTCCAAAATGGGAAAAGGAATTGATAAATATGATTACATAAAATTAAGAAGTTTTTTCAATGAAAGACATTTGTAGGTAAATTAGCTACCAAAGAAATGAAAAGGATAAATTTCATGCAGTGTCTAAAATCTACAAGAGACTAGTACTTAAATATAAAGGAAACTCCTAAAATCCTTGAGCCACAACAACAAAAAAGGATCTCGAAAGAAAAAAGGAGAGAAAAAGAGGAATAGATATTTTCCTATGAAATAAATTCCAAAAGCTTGTCAAATTGAAGGGGTTTTGAAGCACATAACTAATCAGGAACATACACATTAAAATAATGAGACATTTTACAGTCACTATAGAAACAAAAATTAGAAAGCCAGGTAATGCATAATATTAGTTGGGATGTGAGAACATGGGCATCCTTGCATACTGTGAATGGAAAAAGTTATTCAAAGTTTCATAGGAAGTCTAAAGTATACAAGGACAAGGAAAATAGTACAGAAAATGTGAAAAATTAGAACAAAACAAGTTTCCTAAGTCCTAATATAAGGAGTTCCAGGAAAAAAAAAAAAAAAAGAGAATAAAAAAATGGAGAACGGATGGGAAAAGAAATTATCAAAGAAATAATTCAGGAAAATATCCAACACCTGAAAGACATGAGCTTCTAAACTGAAAAAGTCCAGCATAAAGAGTCATAAAAGACTTCCATGCCAAGAAATATCATCAGGAAAATCTGGAATGTGAGAACAATGAGCAAGTCCTAAAATCTCACAGAAAGAAGAAAGTTCACCTATAGAGGCATGTGACTTTCCATCTGCAACATTAGAAGGTAGAAGGCAATGGAACAATGGCTTCAAAAGCCAAGGAAAAATTATTTCTAAATCTGACTTATACACCCAAACAATCAATCTGAGGCTTGAATTTCTCATAATTAATATTATTTAAATATTTTATTTTAAACATGTGTTCATATATAGCTTTGGTAAGCTAAATACTTTAAAAACTGATACTTGGATGCCAATCCAACCTCAGTATGGAAACTTGATAATATTATTAAAATTATCCAACCATACAGTCTTATTTAGATTGCACACTCAACCAGCACACTAAACAAGAATTTTTACACAAATCCTTTATTTGAATGTCCAGACCATGCATTAATTTACATGAAAGTAAAAACTTATGATTACTCACATGAAATTTACTTATACACATATATATACATGTGTATATACAGGAACACTTATATAAACACATATGTCTACAAATGCAGACAACACCAAGTCTTGTGGCCCACAAGAGCTATGGTTTATTTTATTTTTAAAGAGAGACTTCTTTTTTAAGAACTGCATATGCTAATTCATAAATTATACCTACTGTCTAAGATTCTGATGTCAGGATTCTGAATGTTAACAGGTTATCATTTTCCTTGAATGCAACTGGTGGAAATATAAACTAATTTACTGTAACTCAAATTCATGTGTTTAGACATCTTTTGGTTGTGGTTGGTTATGCTTCCAAGAAGAGATTTTAGAATTTGACTCTGAAGGCCTGAGCAGTAATATATTGTTACTGACCCATATCATCTTTAATAATCTAATAGAACAAGTAGTTTATTCTGTTCAAGTCAAATAAAATTTCACTCTGTTCTCTGCCTTAGTCTTTTGTAGGATATAATGGAAAGAATCACATCACCATGTCTGGCTTTTTACAGTTCTGTATGTTTAGTTATTTATCTTCCCACAGTCCTGAGCATCCATTAGTATCCTAATAAGCGATAACTACCTTTCTTTGTTTAGAGTACACCAGGGCAATTGCACAGCAAAAGACTTCTGTCTGGAAAAAAAAAAAGATGGTTTCTCAAAGCAATGAATCTGCAGATAATTTTTAGAGGGATAGATAATGGATGCAATATAATTGATTTTAAAAATTTAAAATAACCAATTTTAAATGCATTGCTAAATTACTCCGCCCAAAATGAGGAGAGCTGAAATTTAAGTAATTGCTTTAATGGAGATTAGTGGCAAATGTCAAAAAGAAATGAGTGGTATATCTTTAGAGACAGTAACCTGTCAGAGAATACATACTGGAAGCATATATTTTGGCTTTGATTGCTTCAGACACAGGCATCCCTTTGAGACCTTTAACAATTCACATTGATTTCCACTCTTTTTGATAAACACGTACAAAACGTTTATGGTAGCACTCCTTGAGATCATGCTGAAACAGATAAACTAAACTCTACAAGTCATCATATCTTCTCCCTTCAAGAGTTAATTACCAGTAGCCTTTTAGCTATAAACTATGTTACCCTGAGGTTTCACAATGAATGTGAGCTAGAGGCTAACTTTTCATATGATTTATTCTTCAGCAGACCTGTATAGATACAAAAGAGTATCAGGCATTTTAAAAAACACACATACCCTTTGGTTGGAGTTAATATGGCTACTTAACAAAGTATCCAAAATATAATGGCTTAAAACAGTAAAATTTATTTTCCTCACAAATCTATAATTTGGGCATGGCTTAGCAGTATTGTTTGATTCTGCTCCACTTGGCATCAGGTGGGACAGCTCAAAGACTAGGGGTTGGAATCATTTGAAGCCTCACTAACTCAAATGTCTGGCAGCTGTTGCTCGGTGTAGCTGGGAATTTGCTTGGTGCTATTGGTTAGAACACCTACACATGACTTCTCCATTTGGTCTAGGTTGTCTTACAACATGGTGGCTGGATTTCAAGAGCAAATGTCCTGAGAGAAAGAGAAAGCTGGGTAAGAGCTGTATAATTTTATGACTGAGCTTCAAAAACCACACAGTATCAATTCTGCCACACTCTATTGTTCTGACTAATCACAAGCCCCACTTTATTCAAGGAGAAGGAAAACAGACCTTACCTCTTCACAGGAGGAGTGTCAGTTATATTGTAAAGAGAGTTCACAGGATGAGTTATGGATGTGGATATGGATGTTTGCATGTGTCTTTGTGTCCATGCACATGTGGGCACACACAGATATGTACAAATATCTTGGGGATGCCACACTCAGCCTCATTTTAATTCTAGTGGAAATACAAAATTTTATTACCTATGGAAACCGCTGGAACTCTCTTCAAGAAATTGATCAAGAGCTGATTTCCTCCATTAAATGAGTTGGGTGGGCATTACCAGCTAAAACACTTTTACAAACCCTTAGATTCTATCAGGACTGTGGGAAAAATAAAACCAATTAAGAATGGGCGACTTTAAAAATATCAAGCAGAGGGTATAGTCAAAAGCAATTGTTTTGCCAGCTCAGCAGTATGTGGGTCTTAGGAAAACAGGAGTATAGATAGAATGGATATTTTCACCATGGAAGTGGGATTAATTGCATTCTACAAATAGTAAAATAACAAAAGGACAGATATAAATCTAACCATTTGAATAACTACATTAAATGCAACCAAAGGGCAAAGATCGTCAGACTGGATTTTTTAAAAAATCTAACTATATAATGTCTATAATTAAGAGCCTTTCCATTTATTCTATACAATTATTTAAAGTGAATGAAATATAACCAAGAATTAAGTCATTAGATCTTGGCTGACTACTGGTGAGAAGCCAAACATTTACATCCATTATGGTCTTGACTCAGTAAAGAATCAATAGCTAAGCTCATCAATCAATAATGTTATGTCTTTTTTCTTTATTTCCATTCAAATTACTTTCTTTGTTGGTAAAAATAGCTTACTTGTTGTCAAGAATCTTTTTAATTTCCAGAATGGCTGCGTGAAGAGTTTATTAAATCTTTTCCCTGAAAGCAACAAAAAACTAAACAAAATTGCCAATCAAGAGTTCCATAAACATGGGCACTACTTTTCAAAAATGAGGCATTTACAATAGACCAAGACGGAGATCACTCATTTTTAGCAGATCAACCTTAAAAAAGTGCTAAGTGAAATACTCAAGCTGAAAGGAAAAAGACAGCAGACAGTGACTTGAATCCACATGAAGAAATAAAGGGACAATCTTCCTCAAGCAAAGAGAGGAAGATTGGCAACAGTTGTTAGCTCAGAGTCAATCTTCCTCACCAAAAAAAAAGAAAGAAAGAAAGAAAGAAAGAAAAGAAAAAGAAATAATAAAGATTTGAGAGGAAAACAGAAAAACCAATGAAACCAAAAGTTAGTTGTTCAAAGAAATTGACAAATATTTTGGTAAACTGACAATTGAAAAAAGAGATGATCTAAATTTACAAAATCAAGAATGAAAGAAGGGACATCATCACTGATATCACAGAAATTAAAATTATTATAAGAGAGTAATATGAAGAACTTTATTTTAACAAATTAGATAGCATAGATAAAATGAAAAAACTCTTAAAAATACAAATTTCCCTAACTCGAGAAGAAATAGAAAATCTCAACAGAAAAATAACAAGTAAAGTAATTAAGTTAGTAATTAAAATTTTTCCCACAAAGGAAACTCTAGGTCCTGACGGCGTCATGGATGCATTCATTCAAACACTTAAAGAAGAAATACTAATCCTTCACAAACTCTTCTAGAAAGTAGAAATGGAAGGAACACTGTCCAACTCATTCTATAAGTTCAGTATTTAATACGAAAGCGAATTACACCACAAGGAAAGAAAATATTTGATAAAATTCAACATGCATTTAATATAAAGCCAACACTCCTTCATTATAAAAAGTCTCAGTAAACTAGAAGTAGAAGGAAAATTCCCCAACATGATAAAGGGTGCTTATGAAAAACCTACAGCTAACATCACACTTCATGGTAAAAATTAAAAAATGAATGCTTCCTCCCTAAAATTGGGACTAATGCAAGAATATTGACTTGTTACTTCTATTGAATATTGTACTGGAAGTTCAATAAGTGCAATAAGAAACAGAAAGAAATAAAAGGCATCCAGACAGTAAAAAACGATACAAAATTGTCTTTATTTGCATACAACATGATCCTCTAGGTTTAAAAAAAAAAAACAAAACCCTAAGAAATGCATAAAAACACTTCTAGAGCCAGCAAATAAGTTCCGCCAGTGAAACAGATGCAAAGTCTATATATCAACATCAACAAATATCTATATATATTATCAATGATCAATCCAAAAACAAAATTAGAAATAAATGTATTCCTAATGGCTCCAAAAAATAAAATACTTCAGAATAACTTTATTAAAAGTAGTGCAAGACTTACATACTGAAAACTACAAATCAGTACTGGGAGAAATTAAAGAACGTCTTAAAAAAACAGAGACAGACCATGTTCACTGATGGGAAGATTCAACATTGTTAACATGGCATTTCTTCCACAATCTATAGACTCAACACATCCCTTATTAAAGTCCCCGCAGAGTTTTTTGGTTTGGGGGTCACTGTTTTTTGTTTGGTTGGTTGGTTAGTTGTTTTTTGCAGAAAGTGATCATTTTTTTTGCAGATTCTAAAATGTATATGGACATGCAATCAAAACATAAGGTACTGACAGGTATAGAAGTATAGATAAATCATATTTCAAATTCTAGAAAAAAATCTTTACATATACAGTTAATTTGTGACAAAAGTGCCAAAGCAACTCAATAAAGAAAGGACAATCTTTTCAACAAATGGTGCTGAGACAATTGGGTGTTCACATGCAAAAATATGAATTAATAACTTTATTTCAGATTAACTAAAAATGGACCATAGACCTAAATGTAAGTACTAAAACTCTAAGATTATTAGAAGAACATATAGGCGTGAATCTTTGTAACCTTAGGAGAGGGCAAGCGTTCTTAGATACGAAGCTAAAACTATAACCAACGAAGGACAAAATAATAAATTAGACTTTATCAAAATTTCAAATGACTATACCACAAAAGACACAATTCAGAAAATAAGAGAAAAAGTCACAGACTAAGATGAACTATTTGCAAGTCATACTTCAGATAAATCACTTTTATCCAGCATATGTAATAACCCTTACAGCTCAATAATAACAACACAAAAACCCAATGGAAAAACTAGGCAAAAGATTTGAATAGACAGCTCACCAAAGAAGATATATGTGTGACTAAGTATATGAAAAGATGCTCAACATCATTAGTTATAATGGAAATGAAAATTAAAACCACAATGACATATGGTTTCACGTGCACTACAATGGTTATAACAAAAATGAGATACAATAGCAAGTGTTAGTGAGGGTATGGAGAAACAGAAATCCTCATATATTTCAAGTAGGAATATAAAATGGTGCAGCCACTTTGGAAACAGTTTGAGGGTTTCATAAAAAGTTAAATATGAACTTACCAAATGACCTACCAATTACACTCCTAGGAATTTACCCAAGAGAAATGAAAACATGTCCACACAAAGACACGTATTTAAATGTTCATATTATCGTTATTCTTAATAGCCAAAAATTGGGAACAATTCATACATCCATCAATTAATGGATGGATGAGCAAAATATGTACAGTCATACCGTGCAATACTATTCGACAATTAAAAGGAATGAAGTACTGATACATGCTATGGTATAGATGAATCTCAAAAACACTACACTAAATGAAAGAAGCTAGTTGCAAAAGACCACCTATGATTCCATTTGTCCGAAAAGTCTCAAAGTGGCTTGTCTATGAAGTCAGAAAGTAGACTAGTGATTACCTGGGTTTGTGGGTGGGAATTGTGTATATGGGTGAGAAGAATCTTTGAGGGCAATAGAAATGTTCTAATAGAGGATTGTGATAATGTTTGTACAACTTTTTAAATGTACTAAAAATCATTGAACTGTACAATTAAAATGGTGAATTTTATACTATTCATATTAAACCTCAATAAAATAGTTTAAAAAGAATCCTTTAAATAATTTTATTACGATGAGTTAACCTAAGTATGCTTTAAGTACTAAAAATAAAGAATGATACTATGTTGTATCCTTAAGAGGTAAACAATAAGGGAAAATGTTAAAGAAATATTGGCACTTCTGTGAAATATGTAACTCACTTTAATTGTCTTCACCATGGAAATTAATTTGAAGTGTACCCCAGAAAAACTATTTGACTAATTATAATGCTTTTATTAAAATGGAAAACCATTTTTTCTCCATTTATTAAGAGAAAATTGTTTCATAATATTTTGCTTAAAATACTTAAATCTACTGTGGTTCAACATTATTTCCCTTGGGTCTTTAATTTCTTCTGAGTGTTTAATTGCTAATAAAATAATTTTAAATATAAAGTGATACTTCATATAGCAGATAAGGTATATAAACTGTGAACTGGGTTTTTACATAGCCGGATTACTATAAGCACTATTGTTTGTATCTTCTCTTGTATTTTGTAAATTTGAAGTTTACAAACACTCATAATGTTTCATTTATTTATTCAACAAAATGTTTATTTGTCACTTAAAAAACTAAGTATCAGGCAAAATTCTAGGGTCTACAAAACATTAGGAATAAAATAAACAAAAAAATTCATGAATTTGTGAAGCTTATATCCTAGTAGGCGGAAATGTATGTCATGTTCTTTTCCAGCATTTCCTGTTAGAATTTTTTTGTGTGTGTCTAAAATGGCTTATTACTGAAATGGTAAGGTTTCTTGGCAATATTATTTTTCTCTGAAGCCAACTATAAAATATCAAAAGAAAACGCTCATGTTGTAGGATATTCAGATTTATTTTCAGATGTCAATATAAATCAGTCAGATATAAATTTTTCTATATTAAGATATTTCAGAATAATGGAAAACATGTTATAGGTAAATAATTTTAATAGTGCTACCCACTGAAAATCTTGCATCATGAATTAGAAAAATAGCAAAATGAAAGCAATACATTGAGAAGGAAAAGTTCTTGTTATATAATATTTGAGACGTATTGAAAACGTAAAAATAAGTCTGTACTTATGTAGCTTCACCAAAATATACAAATATTTTAAAGGAAGTAGTTTATGTCTTTTTAAAAATGTATTGATTATCTATTTAAGAAAGCACTTTGAGGCACATTTATGACTAATTTTTAATGCTTTCTAGACTTGATTATACAGATTTTACCTCAATGTTAGCACATGGAAAGTGCCTCTATTCTCAGCGTTTTCAGTTATACTGTGTGTCTGAAATAATTATTAAAAATAGTCGAGTATGATAAGTATAGTTAAAATACATAGAGAATTTTGATTCATTGACCCTCTTAATTGATTCTTACAGTTTTGCAAAATTTACTGGATATTTGGAAGAATAATAATATTCTTAGCTAAGATATATTGAATATTTAGTTTGTGTTATACATTCTATGTTAGGTCTTCTACATAGATTATCTAATGAATCGTCACAAAATGCTATGAGAAAGATACTCTTTAATGTCTATGCTGTAAAGATGTAAAGACAGGCTGGAGCTTGGAGACACTGGGAGAGGCGTCCTGGACCACATATCTAGGAAGAACAGTTTAGGACTTGAACATAGTCCTGCATCTAGAGTTCTTTAAATCTGGAGTCCCACATCTCTATTTATATTTACTATTACTAAAATCCATTAAAAAGGGTCACAGAATAAAAACTTCAGACAAAGTTACTCTGAGACTATGATAAAATCAGACTAAGTAAAATCACTTAATAATTTTTTGCACGTGCGTGTGAGGAAGATTAGCCCTGAGCTAACATTCATGTCAACCCTCCTCTCTTTGCTGAGGAAGAGTGGCCCTGAGCTAACATCTGTGCCCATCTTCCTCTATTGTATATGTGGGATGCCTGCCACAGCATGGCTTGATAAGCAGTGCATAGGTCCCTGCCCAGACCCAAACCTGCAAACCCCAGGACATGGAAGCAGAGTGTGTGAACTTAACCACTAGGCCACCAGGTCAGCTCCTCATTCAATAATTTTTTTGCCTAAGAATTCTTTTGTCTAAGAGCAAACAAAAACAAAATCACTATGGCACCCGCAAAATACCAAACATCTCCCTCTACCTGCTCATCTAACTGCATGCTACTTCTTTACGAATTATAGGGTTGGCCTCACTGTATCCTGCCCTCCTTAGAGATAAGATTTATTGAGATGACCAGTCATAGAAGTGTCCCTGCTTTCTGAAAGTCCCCATCTAGAACAAACCCCTTTCTTGTCCTTCCCCAAATCACCAAACCAAAGCTCAAGTCCTATAATGGGATCTCTCTAACATTTCCTAACTCAGACCCCCATAGTTCTCCCAGGGTGTGTGTTCCCCTGAACTGTAATGAGTAATAAACCCAGCTATTCAACCCTGTGTATGTTCCTGGTGGTCATTTGACTGGTTGATACTAGAAATGAAGTAGAATTTGGGGTGTGTTGATTATCACGAATATAGTAGATTCAAGGAGAAAATATTAAAGAGACTAATTTTTATTATTTTAACTCAAATTACACTTGCTTTATTTCTTGATCTCATTATATAAATTCTTCATAAGGGGCAAGTCATCTTTAATCTCTACTAGTTAGGGGAAGACATTGTGTTTGCTCTTAGATGTTATTTTCAGAGCTTGAAGTTTACATAACAATGTTATATGTTCAGGGCCTTCAAATTGATCTGTTGTAACGGCATAAATATTTCACTGGTTAACTTTATAACGACAAATTAGCTTGAAAACTAGGTTGGTTCTAGTTTTCACACTTTTCATTTTGAATTTTATCTTACTAAAACTGTATTTTCAATTAATTGGTTATGGTATGTCTTTATTTGGCCTATAATAAAAAATTATTGCGTGGATCAAATTAGATAATGTTTGGAAATGAACCTAGAATAGATCTTGGCACAACAGATATTTAATACAGTACTCTTTCCTTTCTCCCCTACCTCTTTCAGTTTAAAGTAATTGATGACATTCCTTTTGATTAGACTATAGTTGCAGAGGAGCAATTGGACAAAAGCTATCATTGCTGATCAACAATAATCCAAATGAAACATTCCAAAGAGAACTGATCCTTTGGTTTAAGTTATAAATTATTTTATATGTTTAAACCCATCAGGTGCTGTGATTGACTGGAGCACAAGAATGTTCTAGAATTATAAAAACCTTACATATTCCAGAAATCCAAAAATGTCTTTGACTTCTATTTTCCTATACCTCCACCAGGTTTCTAATGAACCTTGTCATAACTTCCTCCATAACTTTATCCCAACTACCACTCTCTTCTGGAGATTTAACTATCTCTTGAATATTAAATCCAAAAAAATCTAAGATTCACCCTCCACCCCTTAAGATTTCCAAACTTTTTACCATAGTCCATCCTTATAATTACCTTTTTGTCTTTACCTTCAACTCTCTTACCCTTCTCTTCCCCAGCTACATCTCACTGGCAAAAACCTTATTCTCATAAAATTCTACTCTATTCAATCTTCTTTGTTACCCTAAATCAAATTAACATGGCTAGAGATGACCACAGACCATGGTGATGGTTCTCACTTTAAGTTCATAATCACAAAGCTCAAGTGAGCCCTTCATGTTTAATGATAATCAAAGCACATTTCCCTAGTCCATGTGCCATCTCTCCTCCTAGGACATTCAGTTGTGACTTTCTTCTTTCTTCACACTTCGAATATCTGCTCCTTCATTCTTACCCTTGGCTGATAACCTTTCTTATTACTTCAGCGAGAAAACAAAAGTAACCAAAATACATTCACATTCTCCTGCCACCAATTCTCCCATCTCTCTCCCAGCTTTCTCTCCCCCAACCCGCCCCCGCTCACTCTCTCCCTTTAATCCTATGACAGTGCCTTAACTCCCATGCTTTTACTTGAGATAATTCCCTCCACTTGAGCGCTGGATCCCCTCTCCAATGGCAGTGGACATACTCCTGTTTAGATTGTTCTCAACCTTCTTCTCCAGAGAGATTTCCCAACTCTTTCTAGATGGGCAAGTTGGAGACATGAGAAAGAGATCCAAAGAGTTTGTTATTGCTATAACTGTTCAGAGAAGGGAGACTTAACCTTGAATCTTTTAGGTTGAGTCTGTGGAAGTTTTTAAAAAGAAACGGAGAGATTGTGAGATTAATGTTAATTCAATATTTCTGGTTGAATATGGGGATTTCAGAAATATGAGAGGGGCTCATATCCCTATCAGATGATTCTTGTGGAAGCAATAAATGAAGGGTAATGAGTGGGTTATCAGGTCCCAAGTGGATCGAAAGCAGGTGCAATAGGCTTCCTATGGCTGAAAAAAGTGAAGGAAAGTAGATGAAACTGTTTATACCAGAGGAATATAAAAAATTTAATGACAGAAAATGCTAGCTGTGCAGGAATCTGATGACTGTAACCAGGGTGAGCCCAGTGGAAAGCTTTATGTACCATATGTCAATCTTGTAAATTTTACGACAATATTTGAGAATGCTATGAAGAACTTTTCATTTCATAGAGCATTAAATTTCAGTGGTAACAGAGAAAAATGTTCGTTCTTTCTAGGATTTCACCTTAAAGGAATCATCTCCAAAACCTAAGTATTATTGATTATACAAATGCCCTCAGAAATACCGACTTTTCATCACTGAGTGAATCCATTCATTCATTCATTACACAGATATTTTCAAAATTGTAGCATGTGGCCAACACTGTTAAAGGTGCTCCAATATAGCAGCTAACAGATAAACCCTTGCTCTCATCCAGGGACTGGGGAGAGCTGTGGAGAAGGGATGGAGAGAGACATTAAACAGCAGAAAAACACTAAGAGAATTTCAGAAATCATGTTCCATAAAGACCATGAAAAGATGTGATCACAGAGTGGCTAGAGGGGCCTACTGAGGAAGTGAACTGATGCCTGAAAGACACAAAAGAACCAGTAAGGGCCAAGTTCTTCAACGCTGCATTTGCCACCTTTCATGGAAATTTCGTAAGCCTGGATAGTAATCAAGAAAAACACCGTAGTAAAGAGCTGAGTCATTCAAAAGAATCATCTGGGAAAGAGTTGATAATTGTGTAGGAGCTAATTATTCCATAAAACTGGAGAAATAAATTAGACCAGGGGCGTTTAGGAGAGCCCAGTTAGATATTAGTGGGCCTCATAACCAGCTATGCAGTGGTAATACCCTTTCACACTTCCACCTAAAAGCTGAGATTAAGCAAGAAAAGAAAAGAATATTCAAAACTAGTTAAATCGCCTAAGGCAGGCTCTATTTAGGTGTGAAAGAGAAATGCAAAATATTTAGCAACTGCCCACAACATTCTTTTCACCTCTTACAATATTTAAGTATTTTATTTAACCACTAGTCTTTCATTATTTTAAATTATCAAACGTTTTCTCAAATACCAGTGTCACTGAGTTCCCTGCACATCTCTCAGCTGTGCACAGTGACATGTGATTCCACTAGTCGTTCATTCCTTTCTTTTCCCCAATGATTGAGTGTTATCATTTTAAAAATATTTATATTGAGTGGTAAGGTTTAAAATGAGCAATTTACAAACTCTGTCCTATACAATTTTGGCCTGTGTCTACATTATTAAAAATAAGTAACAGCAATTTCTTGGCGAAAGTTTCCAGATACAGTATATACTTAAGGACATTCATAAATCACACTGGATTAAACAAAATTCACGAGAGAATTTATATTTAAAGATCAAATTAAAAAGGATAGCTTCCATAAATGTTAACCCTAATCTTGAAATTAGCAAAGTACCGCATCCCCTTAGTGTAGTTGCTGCTGAATGATCCCTTATGAACTGCTGTCGCTTAGGTTCCCACAACCCTATTTTCTGCTCAAACTGTGCTTGTGGAGTTACATTTGGCAGCACAGAAAGCTCCAAGAACCTCGAATATAGCTCAAATAACATATCCGAGTTGGGCTTCGGCATCTCTTTTGTCCTTTTTCAATCTTCATCCCCGATCCCTCATCCCATAATGAATAAGATGCTACCCAACCAGAACCATGGCTGAGGATTATAGCAACAACTATTTTTCCAGGAACTGCAGTGCCTGTAAAACTTTAATGAACTCATGAAACTTTTATCACTTTCTCTCTGTTTTGACTGGTATGACATATAACCACTACTACAAAATTTTTTTAAAAAAATGTGAAAAGAAGGCAAAACAAAACAGCAGAAATTTTCATGAAGATAAAAACAACTCACCGTTCTTTAACTCACAATAGAAAGACTGGAAGTCTTTATAAGTGTGGGGACCTGAGGTTGGCCACCCCAAGATATGTCTCTTTGGCATCAGGATTATTTGAGGCTGATTACTTTTGATAAACTGGGACAGGGAAGGAGGCTCTGAGGAGTGGAACTTGCTCTTCCTTAGGACACATTCACATTTGTAAGGTAAATCTCTATCTGTAAAAGCTGCCTCCCTCTCTGTACCAGGAAGAAGAAAGGAGATGACCTTCTCTCTAAAAACTCTTAATTAATACCAAAGGCAAGGACTTAAATCTGCATTGTATTGTGCTTGTCTGGTACCCTCCTGTAACTGACTTCCCTCCCCCTCCCAACACTGGCATTTCTTAAGGATTAAGCATCTTTCCTTAGGTTAGGAACTGATTGCTGACCTCACCCGTGACCGCCCAGCTCCAGACAATCGACTTGCCTCCTGCTACGCCCACCGAGATAGCCGACCACTACCTGCTGTGTCCATCACGCCCTGTGCTGACGGGGCGATCTTGTGATTATTGTGGGAGGGACATTTCAATCACATGTGAAACACCCCGTTTGGGGGTATATAACCACTATGTGCACCCCACTTCTTCGGTGCCCTTTCTTTCTTTGGGAAGAAAGGCCCCAGGCCATGGTTCCTCATAAAGCTTTGTTTAATTTTCTCTTGCTATTATGTCTCATGTGAATTTAATTCGTTCTCCGGCCAGACGAACCCACATTTGGGGAGAGGAAATGTCCTCCTCCTCTACATAAGCCTTGTCAATAATGTCTGATAAAACATAAAAAACATAAATCTATAAGAAATAAATAGTCTGCACACTGTCATGGCTACTGGCAGTCCTGAACAAATAAGAAACATTGATTTTATTCATGTTCTTGGTTACTTCTTTTAAGACACGAAGAAAGGGATTTTTAATGATTTTTTTTTTAAGATTCTTCTTTGGAATCTCCATTACAAATGATTTGTGCTAAAAAATAAACATGACAGTACTGTCTAGAAGTTTAAATTCAACACTCAATCTTTTTCCACTTTTTAATCTCCTTATGAGTCTATTGTCTAATTATTTTGAAGAGAACTCATAGTTTATTTTTTTTACTAAACCAATCTACTATTTTAACATAAAGATCTTCATATCATTTTCTTTAATTCAATTCATCCTTTCTTAATTTCTTATATTTGTTCATAATCCATTTTGCTTGCATGGAGTTAAACTTATCTCTTAATCCAGAAAAAAATTCAAATATCCAAAATAAATCTATTCAAAAGGGGAGATGGTGCTTTTTAAAAAAAAAATTTTTAATTTTTTAATTTTAATTTTTATTTTATTGAGGTCACATTGGTTGATAACATTATATAAATTTCAGGTGTACATCATTATATTTCAGTTTTTATTGGTCCTATTTCTGGAGTTTAAAAGTTGATCACATTCTCTCTGACAGTTGCCGAAATATTCCCAATTTAACTTCCGGCTATCTTTCGATTTAGAGTCTGATCAGCATGTCATGTTTGGGCAAAGAGCGAATTCGCAGCACAAACATAAAGCTTTTGCCTGAAAGCCTTTGAGCTCCAAGGAGTTTGTTCACTTGAAGGGTGAGCACAGCTCATCAGAGCCTAACTAATTTTCCATTTTGTTAATCAATGGACAGAAGGTATCACTATTGATGAGGATTTTAGGCTGGTTAATTTTAAAACTGCAGGTGAGAAGCAGGCTCTGAGGAGTGGAATTTGCTTGCCCTTTGATCAGAGACAGTTGCATTTGTGAAGGAAATCTCCATGCCTCCCTCTCTGCGCCAGGAGGAAGCCGGGATGGCCTTATCTCTGGAGACTCTTAATGGGGAAGGCAAGAACTTAAGTTGTTTACTGTCTGGCAACCTCATGTAACTGACCCCTCCACCCCAAAATCCTCCTTTGTCTTTAGCTGAGGATAATATTTAAGGGGTGACTTCTGCCATTTACTCAATCCGGTTTGATTCTTATCTAAAAGTTGTGGGACCGCCAAATGGCCGGAACCTACAGGCACTGATACCATTGTAACTTTTTTACATATTCTTTGTCTTGTAAAGAGATAACTCACATACCTCTGCCTTAAATTTAGCCTTCCTCTCCACCCAACTTTGCAGCAGAAGCAGCAGCAGCAACAGCAACATGCCGGCAGCAGCTCTGCCAGCCCATGGGTCCTGTCCCCACACAGCAGCTCTGACTGCCCATGGGTCCTGTCCTCATGCTATTCTATTCTCTAAAAGAGCACTACTGCCAGATCTTAAGAGTCTAAGAAATCTTTCTTTCAACTCCTCGGCTCACCGACCCCGCATCAACTATAAGAGAAATAGTAAAATAAGATATCATCCTAATGTGACCCTGGGGATGAGTTAAAGTGACAGGACACCAACTACTGCCTTTAATGGGACATTAAAACCTGGACACCCTGAACACCATTTTATAAAGGACACAGGCAGCAAATCCATCAAGTGTGCTCAAAGCTGCAACATCCTGAAATGTAATTACAATGATAATACAATATTACATTTTATCGGTCTCTTTGTATTTATGATCATAGGAATACAGTTGATATTTCTAAACTATAGCATGTTAAAAGGAGATTTCCACATTGAAAAAGTAAAACAAATGAGTCACCTGAGAGGAAAAAAAAGAAAAATTATGAAGTTTAGCTCTCCTATTTTAACTAACCTGCTTGGAGTTCCAATTTGGAGACTAAACCAATCTTATTAAGTAAACATACATGTTTACTCTGTGTGCTGCTGATAAAGATTGCTTTAACATTCTGATGTTTATAGATACAATACTGAATAAGAGAAATAAGCCTGTCTATTACTTCTGACAATTCATAGTTGTAATCCATCATATCAATAGATATTAATTACAGGACCACAAAACCCTGGAAAACCCAATATCCTGTTTATGTGCAAGAGTAATCATAATATTTGCTTTTGTCATGAGTTTTAATATTTCAGGCCTGAATGTTCCTAAAAACTTCAGTGTGACTCATAAACCACAAGTGAACCATAGTTGAAAATTTATTGGAAAATTTCAATTAAATATTAATACGTTGTTACAGTGACTCAAGCATAAATGGCATTATGTTTTCTATTCTTAACTATTCCAACAGCTGAAAAATTCATTTTTAGGAAAATATAAATACTAATATAATAGTATAACTAGAAAGATTTGATATTAAAGCTCATTTTCCCAGTGGAGTTACTTTGGTTTTTGAAAGGAACTGATTGTGAAAAATTGCAAGGATAAGATAATTTATAAGATCCCTTAATTAATGTCACAATCCTGTAGCTAAAATCTAGGGCATAAAGGCATGTAAAAAATTTACTTTCATTTCCCTGGGCATCAGGTATTAATTGTTTCTGAAATCAACTGTGGCATGTGTCAAATAGTGAGGAACAAAGAACTTTGGTTCTCAACATTTTTCTTTAAAATAATAACAGTGGGAAATATGGCCATGTTTTCATATTTCCAAACGAACATTGTAAATCCCAAGTCTTTACTACATACATGTCCTGATTCTACCAATTCTCCTTGGCTTCCTCATCCTTCTCTTTTAGGCCCTGACAGCATCATCACTTTTCCTCTGACAGGCGATGTTCGTCTGCAGTGGTTTCTGGGCTATCGGATCTGGCACGTACAGCTGCAAACACAGCTGGAGCAGCACTCACAGCTAACACACGCTAACATTAGCAGCGCAGAGAAATTTTTCACATGCTGTTTCCTCAAAGTGTATCAGCCCACAAATTGTCTTCAATCATAAACTGAATAGAGCTCATATTTTCTCCAAAAGATTGTTGAAACTATCTTTCTCACACGCCATCTAACAACATTCAAGTTTCTAGTACCTCAGCACTATTATAATGGCATAAATGAACATTCAAAGTCTTCTCGAAGAAGAAGAAGAAGAAAAAACAACTATTAGAGAGCAAGTTACATTCATATAGGTAAAATTATATTGAGAAAAGTGTCAAGTATAAGATTTGCCTATCGAAAGTGGTGTTAGCTGTAACTTCACGTGGAAAAATAAATAAATAGTATTAAACTCAGTTCACGAGACAAATGTAAGTTAATTAGAATTGTTCGCTAGTAATGTTCAAAGCCAATTAATAATTCTATTAAATAAACTGGCCTTCGTCTTAACTATAAAAACGTCATCAAGAGTCTAACAATATTGAGACAAACTGTGTCAGCTCACTACAAGTTTTTTATACCTAGGACTTTTTATGCTTGCTACAATGATGATAGCATTCTTCGCTAAAGCACTGCTGAATAAAAATTTTTTATTTAAAGTTTTAAAGTTTTTACATATTAAATTGCATGAAATTATATGATCTAACGAGCCCGCAATTTATACGGGATTCCTCAATACCGCCTCTGTAGCCCAGCAGCCAAACTCCACAGTAGTACATTAATCAATGTATGCAACTTTTTGTGACATAAACAAACAAATTCCACATAGAAATACGTTTGGTTTTTCCAAGTATGTACTTTTTAATCTTTCTCATTTGCCTTATTTTTGTTTAATCTCATTGCTTATCACTTTAAAATCTATCAACACAAATAAATTACACAGAGTTAGAAAAGGAGGAAACTTGAAAAAAATATATGTAATGAGAGATATCCTGACCCTACATAACAAGGGAGAAACTCTAATCAGGAACATTCAGGAACAAAGAACAGCAAAGCAGTCAACCTGCTTGAGAGAAAGGAGGCCAGTGTTCGGCACCTGTGTTCTTCACTCTTCTGCTTTCTTCTCTTCAGTGGCTTCTTCCATTTAATAATGGCTTCCTTCTGCTTTATAATTTTTATTTGCACTTAGATTTGACTTGCTTTGGTGCCAACTCTATGCTAGTTTCACACTCACCATTATCTGATGACTTTCTTTGAGTCTTTTGCTCAAATTCTCCAGAGAGAAAATTCGCATAGCCTGGCCTATGGATTAGTTTACTTTGAGCCAAGAATTTATTACAGGTCCAAGCAGCTGAGGCCAGGGGAATGAGGTTAAACAGTGCATTCCTCTTTGCCTACGCCCACCCCTTCAGAAGAAATTGCAGACTGGAAGTGATATTTTTTTTAAATGAGGCACAAGCTAAGCAAATACCTCACAGTGTACTTTCTACAATGGAAAAATACCAACTCCAGCATCCACAATTCATAACAAACTGCTGGAGATCATTATCATAAGAAAAAACCAATAATTAATGAAAATTAAGGGTAGAATTTCTACTTATATCAAGAGCATGGTAGTTTTATACGAAATGTAATAATATGGATCCAGGTTACTGCTGAGTTGCTTGCAAACATGCTTCTGCTGGGAGGTCATTGGAAGTTATCAAATTTTCTATCAATCAATCTATCTACTGATCTGCCAAGCAAAATCTTTCCAACTGTATATGCATACAGAAATATGCCTATATATGCAGGCTCATATGAAAACTATGCATAGTCTATACGTATTTGTTTATGTATTTATATGTGTATATATATCTATGTGAAATTATCTACATATGGAATATAGGAGTTATTCATTCCCCTAGAGATGCTTTCTATGCTCTCATATACACCTCACCGAGAGAATTATTGGTAAGAGGGAGGACAAATCTCAGTGGCCTCATGGTATTGGATAAGAGGGCCAGTGGAGAATTTCCACTGCCAAAGCCCAGTAGTGACTCCTGAACATTCTTTACAGACATCACAAATGTGGAATTGTGTGGCTTCCTATGCCTAGATCCATAGTTCAGTGATACAGTATTTTGAGTATGAGGTCAATTCTGTATTGTAAGAAATACACATGCTTAAAATGTTCATTACCTTTATATTAGCCCATGACAAAAAATCCTATTGTTTGATTTTTCAAAAAAATACATTTTCCCAGGTATGTATTGCATCAGATTATGAATTTTATGTTTTCAAAAAAGGAGAAATTTTTTAAGAGGAAGGAATCTAAAACACAGAGAGCAATGCTTTAGTGGCATAATTGTTAAGAGAGAAGTGAGTGGCCTATGGTAAGGTGCATAGTTAATGCATCTCTAACGATGATAAAAACATAGGATACTCAAATTCTCACAAACTTCTACAGAGGCTGAACCACATATTACATAAATTTAAAAATAAAATAAGCAAATTTCTCTGCTTCAGATGTTTTGACTTCTGTGTATACTTTTTAATGTTCGTATCATAAGCATGCATTAATTGCTTTAAAAATCAATATACATTTTATATAAACTGATAAGTGAAATATATCCAAGAGTGGAAGGTGAGAGACAATGGCGATTACATCATGCACATGAGGAGGCCATTAGGGAGAAATGCATTATGGGAATATTTAAATAATCTAGGGATAACTTGTGCTACTCACATGCAAACTACTAGATAGTATGATCTGGAGGAAATCCTCCTGCAACTCAAAAGAATTGCTTTTCAAAATTACCCACAAATGCCTCAGAATATCAGAATTATGAGTAGCAAATATTGACATCAGCCTTCTCCCCATCTGGATTCTGAGAAAATCATTGCTACATAATCAACAACAGTGGACACAAAAGGGAGTGGAGCACCCTGTCCTCAGCCCACACCAAAGCTAGATATGAGGAAAAAGTAATACTAGCATGGGGTATGAAAAGGATCCTTAAATATGAGGAGAAAATAGTATTTTATAGATACAGAAGAAAAATATTTAATTGTAAAAGATTTACTAAACACAAGAGAAAAATGTGTTAATAAACAACTCTTCTATAGTTGAAAAAAAAAAGGAACGCATGGGTCTTTCAAAAAATATATGGAAGATAGGATGAATGCACGTGGATTTTCCAGCGGCCAGATGAATAACCCCGCCCCAGAGCAAAGACCACGAAATGTTGGAAGTTACTATTCCCCAGCATTTTTGCCTTCCCCTTGCCAATAAATCAAAACATAGGCAACTAGTTTATGTTTCACATTCTAACACAGAGCTGGAAAAAGACATAAGCCCACTCTCCACCCAAAACACCCAAAATCTAAAAGCTAAAAGCAAAAAAAACATAAACCCAAAATACCAAATCATATGAGGAAAAGATAATTCTTAGAAGAGAACACCATAAAATTTGAAATACTATTCTTAGAATAAAGACAAATAGATATTTCATTCATAAAATTAGAACAGAATGGTATAATGTAGGAACAATCAGAAAATGAAAAAAAGCTGTAAGGATTACCCAAATAAAAATTCAGTGGAAGAAGTGGAAGGTAAAGTCCAAGAATTATCTCATAAATTAGAAGAAAAAGATGTAAGTGGAAAACATTAAAATAAATTAATCCCAATCTTGAGTTCAAAGAGATTTGGGGAGGAGAAATGCATTTTGAATTTTCTCCCTATGGTAATTGAAGCCATGGCCATGGCTAGATTGACTAGAGAGAGAATGATTTGAGAAGAGGGCCCCAAATCAAACCTTCTGGAACTTGAAAATGTAGTGTTCTAGAAGATGGTGAACCTTCAAAGCAGACAGAAAAGGAGTAACTGGAAAGGTCAGGGGGAAAGTGAGAGATCGAGAAACTTCCCAAGTCAAGGAAGGAGAATGGTGAACAGTTCTTCAACAGAAAATGTTAAAGAGAGGTCAAGTTAGATGAGAACTAAACACAAATAATGTAATGTAGAGGTGATTGATGAATTTAGCAAAAGGCATTTTGGTGACAAGTTGAGACAGAAGTTAGGTTTTAGGGGATAGGGAAAGAGTAAATAGAAATAGTGAGAAGAGGCAGCACCAGGAGGAAGAGAGAGGCGGAATAAATCTTTAACATGGTACAAAATATCTACTTTATTTTTCAAACCCATAGCTTGGAATGTTGTTAAAGTGGAACACTTAAGAAGTATGCTGAATATAATCAAGAATGCACATAACTGATTTCTTGGGGAATATAAATTCCTTGTGTATGAAGAAGAAGCTGTTTTCTTTACTCCAATGAATACTAAAAACTGTGCTATGCCTTACTGGGCACTTTCCTTGCTGTCTGATTTCATAATGAAGGTGTTATGGTTTCTTTAAGCCTCAGTCCTATTCATTTTAAATTTGCAAACTCATTTAATTAAAAGTTCTTTCCTCTTCCCACACAAAACATGGAATGTGTGTTTTGTTTTCTGTGTATGTGTTGGGGGGTGGGGGGAGTGCTTTCCAGTGCATATCACTCCTGGATTCGGATGGGGAGGAAGAATAAGTGAGTAAGGCCAAGTCTTTTGGGGATCATCTTTGAGGAGGGTGCGGCACTTTCTCTGGTGGTGGCCATTTCTATTCTTCCAACACTGACCGGTTCTTTTGTTTGCCATGTTTGTTGAGTATTTTAGAGGATGCTATGGGAGTCTTGCTCTTGACATAGCGTCTCTGGTCGGAGATTCACCATTTCTTCTCTCTCGTTCTGCGCTGGTGATCCACCATAAAGCTTTTGGCTATGTGACCAGCAGAGTGCCTCAAGCTCCAACAACCTTCCGCTGTGCTGTTTCTACTGAATACACAGTGGGAATGCAGGATGCCCCGCAGCAAGTCTTCTCTCTGCTCTGCCTTCTCTCTCTTCTACTCCTTTCTCCACATTTGAGTAACACCTGCACTTTACCAATTTAACGGCAGAGCAACATTCAGATGAGAGATGATCACCACGCTCCAACTAAGAGGAAGAGTGAACAGTTCAGATACCCCAAATCTTTCCATTGGCTCTTTTTTATTCAACTCCAATGTGAGCTGAAGAGAGAGAACAGCCTTTCTTTGTGGCCACTACTTCTTTGAAACTTAAACACTTCCTGAGTCATATTTTTATTGACAAGGGGCTCAGGATTGCGTGGGATGTGTAATGCTGACTTTGCTGGCTGGCACATTTCAACGAGCTCTAAGGGGAGGAGATGGGCATCACCAAATGGCAGTTTTCTGAATCAGGCATATATTCTGTTCTAAGCTGTAGGAGTTAGTTGCCAGTGTTGTCACTTGGCATTAAAACTCATCTTGTTGCACTTGTATTCTCCATAATCACTTAACACTGTTACTTGAATTCTGTCCAACTGAATAAGATAGGAAACAGAGAAAGTTAGCATATGTGTGTTTAAAGAAAAAAGATGATCATTTTGCAGATGATAGTCCACTTTAGAAGACACACACAAAAAAGAAAATTTAAAAGTACACTAAAATTGATAATTGAGTTACCATATGTTGCCAATGTCAAAGATATTGCAGCCAGTGATGGAAGGGGCTTTTCAGAGAAACTGTATCTCAAGTGAGAAAGAACCAGCAACTATTCATGTCACAGACATATGATATCAGATTACACATGTACCAGCCAGATTACTGTTTTACCATTCCTCTGCCAATTACCCATAATCCCTTCAGCCAGGGGCTCAATCTGAAAATGAAAGAAACCCTGAAGTTTGGAGTTATGATGTCACATTAGACATGTATTTATTTAGGAGTTACCAGGAAGAGTAGGAGAACTGCCTGAGATTTCATCTGGGGGCAGAGAAATAAGTACTCAAGAGAATAAATTTAATAGGAAGTGTTGAAATATAAGTTAGTTGTTTTATAATTATATCCTACGAAATCCTAATTGTTCAATCTATCATTTACATATATGTAAAATAAAAAATGGAATGAAATATAGAAAAATATTAAGAGAGTTTGTTAGGTAATAGATTTATGGGTAATTTTCCTTCCTTATTTTTTATATGTGCTTTTACGCAAAATAATATGAATTCTAACATCATAAAATATATTATTCAAAAATAAATTAAGCCAAAGAAGTAGAAAAGTAATTCCAAATCCATAATTCCCAAATCATCCTCCATGATAGTGTTGGAACTAAGATCGTCTAATCAAATATCAGTCTAGTGTGAATTTTGTTTAGCTTCTGAATTTGTCCACAGTCCAACTCTATCATGTCCTCTGTGACAATTTTATCACTGACCTTAACTAAGGGAATACTACACAGTTTTTTTTCAAACTAATAGAATAAGTTATGCAAACACAAAGCGCAAGGACAGTATGGTGCATACGTTAGGTATTAAATAAATGCTACCTGAAAGCAGAGACAAAACTCATTACTTTCTGAGGACCTTTGGATGTCCATATAATAAAGATGAAGCAGTGTTTGCACAATGAATAAGTTATGCTAAATAACTATCCATCACCTCACTAATTAGAGTTAGATGAACGATGTATGCTGAATATTCATTTCACAAACACAGAAACCTGTGAAAGCCCCACAATTCTTTAGAATGCACCTATTGGGAAAAGGCCCATTTGATTGAAACTTTTAGTTGGAAGAGAAGAAGAATTCCTGTTTTAGCGTTTGTCCTTGCCTATGCTTAGTCCTGCTTCAAACCAAATGTGTCAATTACATGCTCATATCATTCACCACATAGAGACTAGGTGCCCTCAATTGCTATAAACATTGGCCTTGGGTTTTCTTATTGCGCTATAAATTTGGCAGGATATCTAATGGGAAAGGTGCAGTTACTTGCCATTTCAACTCTGTTTTCAGACACCAGGCTTTTCCCCCAACTCTGAATGTGCTCTGCTTGTCAGTAGTGAAGTAATTAAAAGGTTCAGTGGTTAAATATTGCTACAAGTAGTTCAAAAATAAATTGTGATTTTTAAAGACAGACGGAGAGACAAACACAGATGGATGATAAATGCAAGATCCATGGACGGATGTGGAGCTAGAAAAAGAAATGCTGACAACATTCTTCACTAAAAAAAGACAGGTGGCTACATTTAAGAGTAGAGGAGCACACAAAGAAAGAAGTTGTAATCACGAGGCACATTACGGTATTCAATGGTAGGCACTTTATGAAAGAAAAAAAATCAATATAAACATTACGTTTACAAATGAAATTTGGGGTTATTGTTTCATTTGTCAAGGTTTTAGACCACAGAGTAGAAACATTTAAATAAGCGATTTAAGTCAAGCTAATCTTTTCGAGATTGTCCATTTATTCAAAACATTAAACTTAATTGGGGCTTCAAGACAGACTATTTTTTCCTTTTCCATCTTGGTTGTCCTAACTCTCACTACTGCCTTCCTGCTGATTTCTTTTATTAGACCCCGTAAGTCCCATAATTGAAGTTAATGTGTATTTCCACTCTCACCACTACGCTTATTAATATGTGACAGCTCTTAGCATCGTCAAAATTCCAAACGAAGGAAACTACATAATAAAAATATATTCTTATTTATTTTAAAGATCAATTCATGCCAAATATTCATTTTTCTCTTTAGAAAAATAAACCTAGGTATTTGTTATAATCTGGTTCAAAACATCATTGTACTGTTTCAGATTTTTGTTTTTTAATTATTATTTCAAAAGCAAGCAAAAAGAAAATGGTCATTTGTAGTTGTAGCTGTTTGATTTCATCTCTCCTTGATTTTCTAAGAACATTCCACCAGCAATGTTCAGATAGAGGCTGAGTTGCTCATTCAGGAGAAAGAAAATAACTGTGCTAGAGGTTGTCCTGACTCTTCCTGGGTATTCGAAGTTCGCTGGAGAAATGTGTGTGTGTTTGTTGCTTACTTCCATTATCTTTCTCATGTGGAACTCACTCTGCTCCAGGTGTTTTCTCATTAATCCTCCCAGTGGTTCTACGTTGCTCCTATTTTGCAGATGAAAACACTGATTTAGAGAGCTCGGAATTATTTTTTCTCGAAGATCTATAACTGGCAAGTGACAGAATCGGCGTTTGTATCAGTGCGCAATTTGTAAGGCAAAAGAGTCCCCATCCCCCGGGCTGTGAAGGTGAAACGAGTTTATACACACTGAGCACTTAGAACTACTCCTGGCACGGACTTAGCTCTCGATAAACGATTATGGGAACTCGTGGGTGGCTCGGCTAAGTTCTAAGAAAGAGAAACTTGAACAATATTTTGGAATATCCTAAAACAATATTTCCCAGAGCACTCATAATGGGCCACCCACATTAGAATAATCTGGGTGCTTATTAAAAGGGAAAATTCCTGGACACTATCCTAGACCTCCTAATTAGAAACTCTAATAGAGCCTAGAAATCTCAATTTTCAATAAATCTCACTTCTGAAATTTTGAGCACGTAAAGTTTGAGAAGTCGTATAGTCCGGTCAGATTTATTTGCATAGTTTATAATGTGATTTTCCAAGGCTAGTTTTAAATAAATAAAAATATTGATGATAATAGAAATGATGAGTAAAATGAAAATTTACATGTGTCTAGTAGTATGTTATCTGGATTTTTTATAATATTGTAAATCAAACAGCTAGGGAATTAGAAATATGACCAAGATTCTTACTCCTTATTTTATTACTCTTATCACTTACGTATTTAAATATTTCTTATAACAGTGGAGCATGGAGGAAACATCACTGTAGTTGCAGCTTTTCTGCATTCACAAGTCAACAGGAATTTTTAGGTTGCTGATAATTAGTAACCTATTATTGAGGACGCCACAAGTAAGAGTCAGGAACCGCTGTCTATACTCTTCTGATATCCATTTAAATCCAATCACAATGCAGTGTTCTCAATTATCCAAGGTCAAGGGGAACTGAAGAAACGTGATAATTGAAAACTTGGCTAATAGGAAATGGCCAGTGTATAATGGAGCAACAGGCTCAGCTTGTTAGAGCAATAAGGATGCAAGAAGTGAGCTAGGATTAAGAGGAGTCTTCAACAGTCCCATTAAGTACACATTTTAGCAGCCATCAGTCTTAACAAATCTTAGCTGCAAAGGTGGACACAATATGTCACACATCTCCCCTCCTCTCTCAACTATTTATTTGTTTCCCTTCTTGCCACTGGCCACTGTTTCATGTTTTTCTACTTCATATGCATCATAACTAATCCAAAACGTTATTTAATAACGAAGACCGTGTATAGCCAAAATGCTTAATTGCTTTATTTAAATTAAAAAATTTGCATTCGTAAATCCATTAGAGAGTTCTGTACCTGTTATCCTATTATTTTATACACTTAGAACTCAGTCACTTTTCAGCTAAAATCGTCTCCTCTAATCAAGCTTAAACATTTCTAATGCATAGGCTGCTCTTCCGCAATGATGCAAAGCACATTATTCACTGTGGGTTCAGAGTGCTAGATTAATTAGATCCTGCAATCTCCTAAAAGTAGCCAAATTGAAGCCGAGTTTCTGGTGTAAATGCAAAAATGTCAAAGATACAGCCAATGAAAACATCGATTTTCAATGTGGCCTTGTGCTTCAGATGATAACATTTATTTTTGAAATAATGACTCCTGCTTCATGTCCATAAAATCTGTAAAAGAAAAAGCATGATGTAATACTCAGATTCAATCATACCAATGTTGAGAAGACATTTAGTTTTCGTAAAAATGTGTTTTAGATGTTTGAAAAATACAATGTCAGAGTACTCAATGGTCTGCCTCAAAGATATTCCTGGCATGTTTCGTACCGCTCTGTATTCATTATTGCCGTCAACTGGGCCGTCTCTACACACAGCCTTGGAGTTTGCAAGCATGACAAATACCAACCGACCTGCATCTATTGGATAAAACCCAGAATCGCAGGGTGTTATTACATTATTTAGCAGACCAACCTCAAGGAAGTCCACATGGTCCACAGATTTTTTGAAAACACGAATCTGAGCATTTAGATGTCCTAAAATGCTAAAGGAAAAGACAATCGTTGCTATTTTTGCATGCGAGAAAACCAAGTCCCAAAATACTTGATGCTTTCTTAGGGCTGGAAGAGAAATGCATCCTAGATCCCAGATCTGTCACTTCAGCACCCATTTCTTTGATGAAATGAAAACAATCAAAATCAAATACACAGAACTTCTTTCTGTGGTTGGGGAGGGGAGCTGAAAATACCATTAGCTATTATTAGGGCACAATGAATGAGTGGTAATTATGAAGGGGAGCCAGTGGCATTTCTCATTCTGCGTGTGGCCCTGTGCTATTATGAAGTGGATTTCTCTGAATCGGGCAGGCTGTTCCTGATCGCTCTCGCAGCCACTGCACCGGTGTAAGCACTGGGGCCACATGTTAGAGCACCGTCCACTCCTGAGCCCATGTGTCTGCTGTCTCTTCCAGGCCATCTTCCTACACATCACTCCTCAGGAGAAGAAGAATTCAGGGGGCAATTGATAACTGAAATTTGACAATCCTTCGAGAAAATCTATTAACTAAAGGAAATACTCTAATCCACAGTAGAGATTTTCACACACCGTAGTTTTAGAAATGAATCTCAAATTAGTCACCAATTTCGAAGGCCTCAACATCAAGACTAAAGTCAGGGTAAATCATCTCTGTATTCACACTAACCTTGATATGTAATTTTTAAGATGTCTAAACCTCCAAAATGCAAATAAGATGCATAACAACTATGGCAATAATAATAACATGATATTTTGAGTGCTTACTATATTCTAAACAACTTATGTGTGTAAATTAATTGTATTTATAAATTAACCCCATGAATAGTCTTATTACAGAGTTGCTATATTATTTCTATTTTACAGATGCAAAGATGGGCACAGAAAGATTAAATAACAGAAAATTATTTCTTTATTCTCCACAATTTCTTCATTTTCAGTTAGTTTCCTCCTGATGTACACCTGAAATGTATATGTTATAAACAATCTTACCTCAATAAAAAAAAGATTAAAAAATTAGTTTCCTTCTGTGTCCATGTGGAGCACCTCCCCTCATCTATTTGTAGGGCTGATATTCAGGTTGTTAGAATATGGTCATATCTGGAATTCATGCATACATGTTGTTAAATATTTTTAAATCATCCCTGACTACATGCTTGTGTATATCAGGGTTTCTTTCCCTATATTTCTTTTTTTTTTCCTGAGGAAGATTAGCCCTGAGCTAACTACTGCCAGTCCTCCTCTTTTTGCTGAGGAAGCCTGGCCCTGAGCTAACATCCATGCCCACCTTCCTCTACTTTATATGTGGGATGCCGGCCACAGCATGGCGTGCAACGCGGCGTGTCCACACCCGGGATCCAAACCGGCCAAACCAGTGAACCCCGGGCCACCGAGAAGCAGAAAGTGCGAACTTAACCACTGCACCCCCAGGCAGGCCCCTTCCTATGTTTCTAAGATATTTGGAAGTTACTTCTATTATTGCAGAAAGTCACTGTTAAATGTATGAATTTCACGTCCACCCTCCCTGCTATAGACTGAATGTACGTGTTCCTTCAAAACTCATATGTGGAAACCTAATCCCCATGTGGTGTCATTTGGAGGTGGGGCCTTTGGGAGATGATTAGGTCATGAGGTTGGAGACCTCATAAATGGGATTAGTGCCCTTTTAAAAGAGACCCCAGAGAGATTCCTTGCTGCTTCATCATGTAAAGACACAACCAGGAAACGGCTGTTTATGAATCAGGCAGTGGTCCTCATCAGACACTGAATCTGTCTGCACCTGCATCTTGGACTGTCCAGCCTCCAGAACTGTGAGGATTAAATGTTTATTGTAAGCTACCCAGCCTGTGTTACTTTTGTTATAGCAGCCCAAGCAGACTAAGCCATTCCCTGACTAGATTGGGACTTTCCAAAGGCAAGGATTAATTTATGCATCCTATTATTCCTAGTATATGGCAAGGTACTTTGCAGATAGTATAATTATTCCTTAATTGAGTAAGGAATAATTAATAATATAATTGAGTAAATGCAAGAAATCAGTGACACTGATTTTATTTTCTCATCTAGGATCAGGGAAAAAGAATAATATGATATCACAAAATAGTTGTGAAGATAAAATAAATTAGAAAATATAAAATACATTCAAGAAACTATAAAATATCTTATATGTCTATATGAATCAATTTGCCCTACACACTGGACTTACAGTATTGAAAGTTTAAGAATTTCACTCATCTAAAAACTGAATAAGATCACCACATTTGACTTGTTCCAACAGTCAAATTCACTTATCAAAGGCTGTGCCTTAACTACCCCACTTTAGTGACTATACAAAACAGATACATGCAGCCAGCCTTTCTCCTTAACCATGTGAAGCCAGCTCTTAAAATAGCAACCCAAAAAAATAAAAATAAAAAGAGGCTCCATCCTAAACAGATTAAGTTTATTCCAAATGGTTATAACTCAAGCCTGCCAAGCCATTTATGAGTCAATGCTCTGCTTCTCATATGTTCTACTCACTGTAAACAATCACAAGTGATTTTTTTTCTTCCTGCAGCTTCTTTGTTTCCCAAGGATAAGTACTGATACACCTCTTCCTCATTATAAATAACCCTCAGTAATCCATTTTTACAGTAATGGGCTACTTGGCTCTTTGTCTCTGGACTCATATAAATCACCACTAGTGTCTGCTCCACTCCGAACTGTGAGACAAACTTTGGCCCAGATTGTAACATACACAATAGCCTAAGGATCAATTCTGTTTTACGCCTGTACACAGTCTTCTCTGCATTCGGGACTTCAGTTTCCCAGTTACTAGAATCTCTGATGTCCATTTTGTGGCCCCATATTTCCTATCCATAGCACCAGTCTCCTCAAAGTGAAAGATCCAGCTAGCCAAGATCCCTATATGGTCTGCTGAGCTTCTTCAAAATGCTGTCCCCCTTTCCACTGATTTCTTGCAATTGGAATCTTGTTGATCATTTTATCCAGCTGCTTGTGTTCAACAGATCCTGGAAATTAACCTCAATTTGAACATTGACTAAACATCTCCCAATTTACCTGTTCTTCTAAAGAAAGGTTGCTCTGTTTCAGCTGTACCTGGTGGTACATGTTCACATGTTGCCAACACTAGAACATTCCTTGCTGGGTTTGATCTTTAAATTCAAGTATTCGAGGTTCCTGTACAAATTAAATGAGATAACTTGTAAGTTAATGCAGGTTTGGGAGACAGCTGGTACTGATTCCACATACCAATTTCTGTTACCCAGAAACTACCTTCGAATTTTTCCTTTTTTCCTTCTAACTTTTCTGGATTCTAGATGTCTTCCTGAAATACTGATTCTTAAAGTTCCCCAAGTCCCTATTATTTGACTTCAGACAAACATATATTGAATGGCAAAGTTTTTCTGGGATATAAGCATGTTCGTGACATGTTCTTTCTCCTCGAGTGATGAGAAGTCATTAAGGCGTGAGCAGACCCACAGCACAAAGTCACGTGTGCTCAGAGCTCTGTGGGCACCTCTGAGTTCCTCCAACATGCTAATGGAACCCTCACTGGCTGCCTGTATTGTTTTCCTCCTAGTTAGTCACATGAATTATTTTGTCACCTCCTTCACATCCTTGCTGCATTGCCACTTTCTCAGGGAGACCTTCTCTGGCCAAGTCCTGGCAGCCCACACCCTGGGGCAGAGTCTCCTACCCCAGCACTCTTTATCATCCCTTTCTGCTCTAATTTTCTCCACTGCACTTATCACCTTCCAAGATACTTTATACCTGTATTTTACTAATTTCTTTGTTTGTTGTCTGTCTCCCTCTACTAAAATGGAAGTTTCTTGAAAGCAGGAATTTTTTGCTATTTTTACTTTTCACTGTATCTTCAGGGCCTAGAGGTACTTGGAAAAACTTGTTGAATGGGAGCCTTGCCGGTGGTGTAGCAGCTAAGTTCACACACTCTGCTTTGGTGGCCCAGAGTTCACCAGTTCAGATCCCAGGTGCAGACCTACACACTGCTTACCAAGCCATGCTGTGGCAGGCGTCCCACATATAAAGTAGGGGAGGATGGGCACAGATATTAGCTCAGGGGCAGTCTTCCCCAGGAAAAAGAGGAGGATTGGTGGCGGATGTTAGCGCAGAGTTAATATTTCTCCAAAAGTCCCCACAACAGCAACAATAACAAGAAAACTTGAATGAATGAATGAACAAATGAAGGAATGAAGTGCCAGAAATCAGGAACCACATGAAATTGCGAAGGAGAAATCATTTTCAAATGGGGAGATCAGGAAATCCTCAGGAAGAGATTACATTTGAGTTGATCATATTTAAATATGCATAACTATGAAAAGAAGAGGAAGGTTCTGAGAAAGTCTAAGACTCATTACAATGCAGGTGACATTATCACAAGTCCATGCTGCTGCTGACGTAACAGACTCCTCCCTGCACAGGTCTACAGAAGGCTGAGGAACGGTCCAAGTATGCGATGCATAGGGAGAAAGTCATCAAAAATCTCAGGCTTCTTGTGAAGACCTGAAACACCTCAGGAGGGCCCAGAGAATTGAGTCTAAAGGCCCTGAGGAGTCACTGAGGGTGTTGAAGAGAAACGTTATTTTAAAACTTCGATCCTGTAAAAAAAAAAATAAGCACATCATGGGGAAATAAAAGAAAGGTCATTGAAAACTTAGAACTCAGGTAGAGGCCCAGTCATGGATGTGACTTATACAGAAACAAAGATTTAAAAGAAGTAACAGTCCTAAGGTGAGAAAAAATTATCTCAGTCAGTGCCTATAAAACTTAAATATTTTGTAGTCAAATCTGATATATGAGAATATATATATCTCATATATATGATATGAGATATGAGTATATATATATATACCTCTACTGATTTTTCCTTCTCTTCTGTCGTGCACAGTAGAATTTTACCCCAGAAATAGTGTCAAATATAGACTGGTGCAATGGTTTTCCCAAGAATACTTCTAAATGAACAAATGGAAAATCATACTCAACTTTTTTCTTTTAAACCATAACATTGATGCTGCTTCTATTCCAACTCTGTACCCTATTGGTGGTGGAGAGGAAAACACTATCTACAAATTGTGGCTAATAATAAACAGGACATTTTCAGGAGAAATCAATATATTTCAGTTCCAATGAAAAGCATATCTATGCCTATTCAATGGTAAGGAAATATTATCTAATGACTCAAAAGCAGAGTCCACAGAAAAGCAAAGGGAACCTCAGTAAGGATCCTAAATGTGTGAGTTATCTTCGCTAATAATTAAAGAAGTCAGGTGTGGTGACATACTCTGTCAGTAGGTAAATCACAATGGTTTCTGGAATTCAAAGGGGGAAACTTCAAATTTTTTATTGCCTTCATGAAAATCTCCATATGATGGTTCACGTGATCCACATATTAGGCTCTTCTCCAACGGAGAGCCTTCAGTTTTGAGTCTGTAAAGGATTTCCAGGGAAAAATTGTACATGTTGAAACTTAGTTTCTGAGAATCTAGGAACTCTCCTTAGTAATGAACAGATATATCAGTTCACCAGATCATAAAATATATTATATTTTGAATATAGCTTTCAATGATCGAATTCTGTAGCTGATGACAAATATTATACATTGAGGTTTTTTCTCAAAAATTATATATTGTGTATTCTTGGAAAACTTCACCATCAGCCTCTTGGAGAAAAATAATATGTTGTGAAGACAAATGGGGGAGGCTTAGTCATGCCAAGCTCAAAGAAACTTCCAGATCCAAGATATATCTGAAGCAATTCCATTGACTTTTTGCAACTATTCCCAAAGGGACCAATTCTGAATAAAATGACAATTAAAGGCAGTTTATGTGAAATAGGGACTGTATGAGAAAATTCAAACTGCTTTTGGCATTATCTGATTTTACACTCCCAAAGAATGCATCCATAATAGCAATGAGTGTGAGCCAAAATACATGATATCTGTTATCAGTTATTAACAGAAGACAGTTAGAAATTGAGACATAATAAAAAGACATGTTTACTTACTCAAATGAAATCTTTGTAGTTCGTTGACCATAAATCATGTGCAAGTAAGCCCTGATCTTAACATCTGAGAGTAACAAATTATAAAATATTCAAAGCAGTATTACGATTGTTGACAGAAGCATTTGGTTCATATTTACTTGAATCTTATTTACTCTCAAACTGAGTATTAAAATGGCTTTGTCTGTCTAAAGTGCTTTCTCTTAAGGCTAATGCAATTAAGTACCTTGCTCAGAGCACATTCTCCTAAGATAGATTTCCCAGGATGGGTGAAACTCCTGGAAAGAGTATCAGATCTTCACAATCTTCCAGGAAGACTCAGGAATGGCAGGAGTTAATGTATGGTATTGTTAAAGTGTTGAGTGTCAATATTCCTATATGATACTTTTAGCTCAGTCAGAGCCACTCAATTCTCCAGATCTTCTTGGAAGCACAACACAAAGTACTAAATAATGAGTGAGGAAATTCTGGTCCTTGGGCCAGTAAATAATTAATGTCCATTTGTTTTTTATCAGCGAAGTAGCATATACCACCCACACACATTCCCCCCATTATTTGGTAAAAATGAAAATTCTTCATCCAATGTGCACATTCATCTCTAGTAAGATGATGGAGCTTTTGCTAGAGTGCAAACACATCAACATATCAAATTTGGATCCACATTTATTAGAGAGTGGGGATAAGACCTAGAAAACAGAGATGGATGTACAGGCTGAAAATGACAGAAAATGTTATTGCACAGAAATGCAAAGAGATATTTAAAGTCCCTACAGAGTAGCAGACACCAAACGTTCAATCTCACCATCTAAGCCTAATATTTCACAAACCACATGATGACCAATATACAACTTCCATCTCAAATTAAAAAGTCACAAAGCTGCAATGTAAATGCGTGATTTAGGAGTTCTGATCCTCCATCACAGTTCTCAATAAAAGGAAGGGCTGTTGAAGGTGGAACCCTGGTTAATTCCCAAACTGTGTTGTCTGTATGATAGACTAACAATTAAAGATGCACTTGATCATGTCAGTTTTCTTTTTAAAAAACCACATGGTTTTGCACTACTGAAAAATTGCCTCCTTTTGTCATAAACTTGCTTTGTGTCTTCATTGAATAAGGTGGGACTTTTTTAGGAGGGAAGAGTTCCCAAGTTTTCCTTACACGCCATTTCAGTTAAATTATAAAATTTGTGTAATATTAAAGACAGGCATATTTGTACAAATAGCAATTGAGGAAGCTATTTTCCTCCCATAAATATGAATGTTGATCAAACAACTCTCCCCTTTAATTTTCATCAAATGTTCCTATCTTTGTGGCCCTTTGAGAAAGGCCTTGACTTTACTGTTAATAATTCATTTGTATTTAATGCTTTATAGATTTCATCTAATGTATAGATTGTTTCATAGAACTCTTCCACTTACTTACCCATGAAGTTATTTTTTATAGTAATATTTCCCAGTTATTATTCTTTTTAATATTAATTTTTATAAATGTACTTTAAATGATTTCTGAGAATAAAACAAAACAAAAATGAAGAAATGCTACGTTGGCATTATTTTCTCCTGAAGTTTATTTTTAAGATAATGGTTGACAATTAGACTCTGGATGATGAACACGATGTAGTCTATACAGAAATCGAAATATAATGGTGAACACCTGAAAGTCATGTAATGTTATAAACCAATGTTATCTCAATCAAAAGAATAATGAGTAAGAAGAAAAAACTAAAACCATAAAATAATGGAAGAAAAATACTATGAATTATGAATCTGTCATTAATAAATGGAATTTAATAAATGGCAGATACAGAATTCATAATAAGAAAAAACGATTTTTCTCCAACAATAAATTATGAGCCATACCTGAGAATAATGGAAAGTCATGTGAAAAAGCACTTGCTATAAAACCACAGTCCTGTCAACTATGGATACAGAGGCCCCACTTGCCAACTTACGGTTGCTTTGATGTATGTCATCAATTTGGTGTTTCCATGTATATGTAACCTTTCCTTTCATTTCAACCCTATTTCTACAAAACTAGTTACCCCATAGCTCCAGGGTAAAATAAAGTGTTGCTGTTTTTTTAATGAAAGGTGGAATATCACAGTTCCCAAATCATTTGTGAAAGATAAAAGAGAGAGATGACACTCAAAACTAAAGATCACTGATTATAGGCTTCCGTTTCTAAAATTTTGGAGAAATGCTATCCCAGAAAAAAGAAAATTATTGGAGTTCAGATTAGTCTAATGCTATCTATTTGATAGGTACAAAATATGCAGCTTCTACGCTTCTTTTTTCAGACCATATACCTGTGTGAAATCACATCCTCATATTGCATTGAAAAGAAAAATACTGGATAGATAATAACTTGGTTTTATGTCTGCTTCTGAAGATTAAAAAACTGACTTGATTTCTATTATTTGACATATACGTGATATAAAGATCCCAAAGCACAGTTTTCATTTTAACACATTTTCTGTAAGTCATATTTCATAGGAGTAATATAAAATGAAAGACGTTTTACTTTCTCTTTACACATTCTTTAATGAATATAAAATGAAATATTTTTGTTTCTCTGTCATAGATTTAGAAAGGCAAATATGTTAGGAGATTGGAAGGAATTAATCCTTCAGCCACATTCTCCTGTAGATTCTGAACTGATCAAAGATAGACGGAGGAGCAGAACCAGTTAAGAATAGACACAACCTATGCAACCATATGTGGTGTTTCTGCACAGGAGCCGGGGCGGGGCGGGGGGTGGGGACTAAAATACAGTGCCTGCTTTAGAAATACATATCCTGGACAAGAGTGCAACTTGGTCCAGCAGCAAAAATGGGCTCCCTTCAACTTCTGTCCTGACTGGGATTCTCTGACTACACTTGCTTCAGTGAGCTTGAAGAAGAAAGGAACCACAGAAGTGTGGAGAAAAGGATGGAACTTGCTGTTTTCTCTTTAGGTGAGCAGAAGTGCATAGTTTCCTGATCTGAGGCAGGCACCCATACAAGGGAAGAATAGAATTTTGAAAATGTCTTGTAGCAACTTCATTATAAATGGTATAATAAAAAATGTTATAACTTCTTAATGATCACTTCATCAGAGAAACAGTACAGGATAAGGTGTCACGTTGGAGACACAGGCTGAATCTAAATGCTAGTTCTACTTACTGTGTCACAACTTTCTGATCTATAGAAAATAGGGATAATATACTGTTGTTATCAAATCTAAAAATATTTCAGTAGTAAGACAATTTTGAATGCCACTAGGAAAGAAAACCATAGCCAATTAAAGTATGACACGAAGCTCTCTTAATGCTGTGAATTTCTATTTTGTGTGCTTACTGAAAAAACTCTTTTAGAATTAATTATACATAGATGTTTTTAATCATGTTTTTAATGTTTTTATGTCTGCTCTTGACATAACACGTCTTGATTAACATGTTTAATCATTTTTTATATGCACTATTGAGCATATATAAAAAGGAAATATAAGCAACATAAGTTGGTTTAGATATTCTTAAGTCTTTTCATATTCAGATTCAAACTCTTCTGACATCTATCCCGCATGTTTTAAGGTTGGTCATTTTGTTGTTTTCACGTGGGCAGGTAATAATAATGACCATCCCCACTGCTGACTCATGGATAGCAATTGTAGAAAATCATCCATTTTAAGACATATCCTGATTTTAGAACTGTTAAAATATGAAAAAGAATGCATCATAGAATTGATGGCAAATAGTAGAGTTGTTATATGGATTTAAATGAGTCAAATCATCTAAAGACCTTAGAATAGTGGCTGATGCATTGTAAGCACACACCAAATGTGGTCAGTTCCTATTACTCCTAGTTAATCTAGCCCATGGTCATGAGCTCCAGTTTGTTAATTAGTTTAGAGAGACGCTATTCCACAAATCTTTGTATTTTGGCCTCCGAAACAGTGAAGAAAGTGTTTTGGAAAGTTAAATGCTAAATAAACCTCTCTAATCAATGACTTCTATTATGGTGAAGATTAAACCTGGGTTTCCATGAAAACAGAAATAAATGGAGCATCAACATCAGTGTTACAGCAAGTCCCACTCAAGGTGCCTGTAGGATCACTATGGTATTCATGAAAATGTGGATTTTTACAAAAGACAGAATTATCCTGCCTTTCTCTAATATTGTCTACATATCAACATGAAGAAAAACAAAACCGTTTTTACTCTACACTAATGTTTAGTCACTTATGACCTCCTGGAGCAGGGGTGTGGGAAACACATTGCTCTGTGGGTCAGTTATTTGCTTTTGATGCTCAGAAGAAATGATGATCCCCCATCAGAAGTCTCCCATGGCCCAAGAGGAGAAAGAAGGGCGGACTACATTACCCGTCAAGCTGATGGCTGAGGTTTACCCTTATTCATAACAGCATTTTGAACAACATAAGCTCATGCTTTCATAAAACTAGAAGAAGCTCCCTGAAAATAGAGTCCTGAGGTTTGTTTTCATTTTATAAGTTTACCTTCTATTTACAACCCAGTACATTTAAATCCACATCACTTCAACGGTAAAGGATCGCTGCCACCTATGGACACAAATTGGATTAGAGAAACAATTCAATACTTAAGAAAAATGAGAGTGTTCCAGAATTTAAATTAGAAATATTTTGTTAAAACAGGACCTTAGTAAAGAGAAATAGCAGCTTCTAACAGAACAATCTTTCAGAGGCAAATCTTTTCTCTGTGGCTTAATGGCCTGATCAAATCATTTATCCAGAGAGACATCAGTGTTACCTGTGAGATGAATGGAGCATGTTTATTTATATGCAATACACTGAAGTTTCAAAATACTAATTTTCCACACGGTTGGAAACACGTAGAAATAATGTATGTGGCTCCTAGTTTGTTTTCTAAGAGCAGCTTGCTAAAATGTAGAAACAACTATGATTGTACAATAAACATGAGCTTCTTTCTTCCCTAACATAAGCAAAGAAAAAGTGAAATGCTGTTATTGCTGAAAGAAAATAGCATACACAAACAAAGTAAGAATCCAATGTTAAGTCTTAACTGAAGTATTCCTTATTTATCAAAAAGAGATGTTCTCACATATTTCCCACAAGTGCATGTTTTCAGCAAACCAGCCAGATGTCCAAACAATGAAATACCATCTTGTGAAAAGCCCTGTGCTTATGGTATTTCTGACATACCCACGCCAAAAAGTGGCTCTGGCCAGATTCCTCTTTCTTATGCTTTCAAGTCCTATTTCCAGATAAGAGTGATTAAGTTACATTTGGAATTGAGCATAAATGCCAGGAATTTATCCACACCAATTCACACTTTGTTAATGCCAACATTCTTTGGTCTTAACCTGGGTATTTAATGCCACTTTCCTGCTTTTAGGATCCTTTTGATCTGGGAAGAAGTTTGGCCTAGAATCAAAGAACACTTTTGGTAAAAACTGAGTGGAAAGCAATGCTGAGGCATCCATTGTCTCTCAGACAATAGCAACTATTTCACCAAGAATTGTTTTGATAACAGGGTGGCCTGTCCATGCATTCATCTCCATGAAGCTTTCCATGATTGTCTGTTTTAAATTGATCAGAATTAGTCTTCATGATGCACACTCTGCCCATGATACACAGCATGCCCTTTTCTTTCTCAGCATCACTCACGGAGCTCAAAGATATTCATATTCTCAAATTTAAATAGAGTAAATCCAGATTTCTTAAATTATAAAGTATATGTCAGTGCAGTAAACATAAAGTTAGCCTCAAAAACACTATGAATGAATTAAATTTCTAACAAAACATTCTACTTATTAGCATGTTTATACAGAAGGTAATCAGTGACTCTGGAAAAATATGATAAAAAGATGCATTACAAATTATATTTTTAAAAGACAGAATCAAGGTTCTATGATCAAGGCCAGTAATGGCATCTGACTCCATGTAGGCATTGAGGATAGCTCATGGATATTGTTAACCTTCAGTGAGTCCCTGGAAGAAGAAAAGATCAAGAGGACAGGGGGACAATCATGAGATGGCAGTCATAGCCAAGAGTTTCTTAATTTCTTTAAGACACTGATGTCTTCAATTCACATTTTATCCCGAAATCCCCAGGTTCTGAACTATTCTATCACTATTGTTTCAAAATGTTGGTCTTGGTTTTCTCTTTTCTGCCCATAGTAGGGCAGAAGAAATAGGAACTTCTTCATGCAAAGGGGAAAAGAATTACCCTTTACTTCCTATTCCAGATTTCCCTCGTGAGTAAAAATTTGCTTCTCAGTTACTCAAGGTCACTCAAGGCACGCAGAGAATTGGTGCCAATCTATAAGTAAGATACTGTACACACTATCAGAATAGACACATTTTTTATATGCAGAGATTTTATAGGAATTATCACTCCTCCTTAGGGAATTAGGAAACAGATGATCATGCAGACTCAGTGGCTTGATCAATATCAGATAATTGATATGTGAAAAGCAGGGACTTGAACCCAGGCTCTGTTATGCTCTGTGCACTGTATTTTACTCACAAGTAGAGGGCAGAGTTGGGCTACTACATCTATAAACCTACAAAATTCACTGGTTTAATCATCCTGTGCTACCATTATCTAGAGCTCCTTTGGACAATATATAATCACACTTGCACTTGGATACAGAAAATTAATAAGAGAGCTTTTTATCTATTTTTACGGAGACTAAGCAGTGTAAACCTATTGCCTAAAATTATGGAAAGCAGTCTTCAAGCCTTGAAAATAAGTCATTGCAGGTAGGAATTATGTTTAGTGTACTGAGAATTCAAATCAGTGTGCAGTCTTCACTGTACAAATTGAAAGGGTATAATTGCATCCTGAAATATTTAAAATCGAAGATTAGTACCTAGCCCTCTCATAGAAACATAGTTAAACAAGTCAAATTGCCTTATATTTAATCAATGAACCAACATGATTTGAAATAGCAATATCATAAAGCTTTGCTGAACTAGTGTTAAATCCATTTTTTCTAAAGTAATGAAACATACACACCTTCTGGTTTTTAGTAATACATAATAAACAATCAAATTTGAGTATCATGCCCAGACTGTGTATGAACAACCTGGAACTATACTTGAACAGAATGCCAGAGTTAGAAGAACTAATGTAGCTAAAGCAGATTTTAAAATGCAAGAGGGTATAAAAGAGAAATAGAATCTCCACTTACGAGCAGACTTGACCCAATATAGGCTTGGCCCAACCAATCTGCTGGTGGGACAGAGAAAGTGGGTTGAGTAGGAAACTTTTCTATACCAAAGCATTTTTGTAGATTTGAAAGAGTAACATCTTTAAATTAATTTTCACATATTAGAAAAGGCAGAAGAAAGCCAAAAAATTCAGAACTTGTAAAATTATTCATCAAATATATAATTTAACAATAATAGAAATGCGATGGTATTAGACAAGTTATTAAATATTAACATGAAAACCAATTCCTTCTGGGCAATGCAATTCAGATCATCTGGCAACAAAATGTCCTTGAGCATATGTTCAATAACAGCACACAAATGAAGTGATTGCCATTTTTAGAAATGAAAACATGTCTTTGGCAACCCATATATCTGCCTTGAAATGCAAACTGTAGTAATGAGAACATCAAACTTCCAGAGCAATCATGGCATATGCAATCCTTCCTGCATCAGCGTAAATCCAGACCCAAAGGAAGAGGTCAATATACATTTGTTGACTTAATAAATATGTAGCAACATATAGATAGGAAAATGTACACTATACCTTTCAAAAGCAGGGTGGAAAATTCCAAAGACGAAACGGTGTTTATAGAGCATCAAAATGAAAGCTACTAAGGAGCTGTTGGTGTTTAAATCGTATTTTCCCATCAATTTGATCAACCATATTTCTAAGCAACTTGTAATACAAGTCCTGTCATGTTTCAGAATTAATAGACCAGGGTTCTTAATTCTTACTGAGGTTGACAAATTATTGTTCCTTATGGCACCAGTCACACTTGATCATAAGTAGCATCTCCACACGTAACTTCCCTTCCATCAACTTGAGCTTAAGTTTATTTGTCTAACACAAAACGCCAAAAGGTCCATGACGTGCAATGAATCAAATGTTCTCCATTAATGAGCAAAACGTGTCATGTGTGGAAAATCATTCTCTAGCTTCCAAATGGCCTCATACAAATAGAAAGCCACTGTTGCGAAGTTATTATTTTATTTCCAGGGTAAATGACTGTTGTCTAATATTTTTCGAAGTAGCTCTAAGTAGTTTTCAAGTCATTGATACTAGAGGCATTGAAATGTCACGGATTTCAAAAAAACGTGTGCGTGTGTGTGTGTGTGTGTGTATATATATACTTATATAAATGTTTATAGATTTTTTCCTGTCATCATCACACACGTTTTTTTTAAGCTTTCTTAACTTAAAGGATCTATTGAGAGAATAATGTCACACTACCATTGAATTAACAAACATTCTTTGAAGGAACAGAGTCTCTTAATATGCTATGTTTTTTGTTCTGCTAAGTATTCTAAACAGTATAAATTAGAATAAATTCTCTATTCTGTTATTTAGAATGCCCTATTAAGAGAGGAACAGAAATCTCAAAAGATATAGAGTCAGAGCACAAAGGACAGGTTTTAAATCTCAAGTTCACCAGTAATTGATTACAGGCATACCTCGTTTTATTGTGCTTCACTTTATTTCACTTTGCAGATATTGTGTTTTCTACAAAGTGAGGGGTTGTGGCAACCCTGCATTGAGCAAGTCTACAGCTGCCATTTTCCAAGCAGTATTTGTTCACCGTGTGTCTCAGTGTCATATTTTGGTAATTCTCACAATATTTCAAACCTTTTCATTATTATTATATTTGTTATGGGGATCTGTGATCAGTGACCTTTGATGTTACTACTGTAATTGCTTTGGGGTGCCACAAACCGTGCCAATATAAGGCGGTGAACTTAATTGATAAATGTTGTGTGTGTTCTGCCTGCTGCACTGACTGCCTGTTCCTGTCTCTCTCCCTTTTCTTGGGCCTCCCTACTCCTTGAGACACAACAATATTGAAATTAGGCCAATTAATAACCCTACAATGACCTCTAAGTGTTCAAATGAAAGGAAGAGTCGCTCATCTCTCACTTTAAATCAAAAGCTAGAAATGATTAAGCCTAGTGAGGAAGGCATGTCAAAAGCCATGATAGGCTGAAAGCTAGGCCTCTTGTGCCAAACAATTAGCAAGGTTGTGACTGCAAAGGAAAAGTTCTTAAGGGGAATTAATAGTGCTACTCCATTGAACCCATGAGTGATAAGCAAGCGAAACAGGCTGATTGCTGATATGGAGAAAGTTTTAGTGATCTGGATAGAAGATCAAACCAGCCTGCAACATTCCCTTAAGCCAAAGCCTAATCCAGAGCAAGGCCCCAACTCTCTGCAATCCTATAAAGATGAGAGAGGCTGAGAGAGGTGAGGAAGCAGAAGAAAAGTTTGAAGCTAGCAGAGGTTAGTTCATGAGGTTTAAGGAAAGAAGCTATCACTGTAACAAAAAAGTGCAAGGAGAAGCAGCAAGTGCTGATGTAGAAGCTGCAGCAAGCTCTCCAGAAGATCTAGCTGAGATCATTGATGAAGGTGGCCACACTAAACAACAGGTTGTCAATGAAGATGAAACAGCCTTATATTGGAAGAAGATGCCATCTACGACTTCCACAGCTAGAGAGAAGTCAATGCCTGGCTTCAAAGGACAGGCTGACTCTTGCTAGGAGCTCATACAGCTGGTGACTTTAAGTTGAAGCCAATACTCATTTACCATTCTGAAAGTTCTAGGGCCCTTAAGAATTATGCTAAACCTACTCTGCCTGTGCTCTATAAATGTAACAACAAAGCCTGGATGACAGCACATCTGCTTACAACATGGTTTACTGAATATTTTAAGCCCACTGTTGAGACCTACTGCTCAGGAAAAGAGATTTCTTTCAAGATATTATTGCTCATTAACAATGCACCTGGTCACCCAAGTGCTCTGATGGAGATATACACTGAGATTAATGATGTTTTCATGCCTGCTAACACAATATGCATTCTGCAGCCCATAGATCAAGAAGTAATTTGAACTTTCAAGTCTTGTTATTAAAAAATACATTTTGTAAGGCCATTGCTGCCATACATAGTGATTCCTCTGACAGATCTGGACCAAAGTAAATTGAAAATCTTCTGAAAGGATTCATCGTTCTAAAAACATTTGTGATTCGTGGGAAGAAGTCAAAATACCAACACTAACAGGAGTTGGGAAGAAGTTGATTCCAGCCCGCATGGATGACTTTGAGGGGTTCAAGACTTCAGTGGAGGATGTAACAGCAGATGTGGTGGAAATAAGAAGAGAATTAGGGTCAGAAGCAAAGCCTGAAGATGTGACTGAACTGCTGCAACCTCATGATGCAACTTCAACAGATGAGAACTTGCTTCTTATGGAGGAGCAAAGAAAGTGCTTTCTGGAGATGGAATCTACCCCTGGTGAAGATGTTGTGAAGGCTGTTGAAATGACATCAAAGGATTTAGAATATGACATAAACTTAGTTGATGAAGCAGCGGCAGGGTTGGAGAAGGTTGACTCCAAATTTGAAAGAAGTTCTGCTGCCGATAAAATGCTATCAAACAGCATCTCATGCTACAGAAAAATTGTTTGTGAAAGAAAGAGTCAATTGGTGTGGAAAACTTTATTGTCTTAAGAAATTGCCAAGCCACTCCAACCTTCGGCAACCACCACCCTGATCAGTCACCAGCCATCAACATTGAGACAAGACCTCATCAGCAAAAAGATTACAACTTGTGGCTGGCCCCGTGGTTGAGTGGTTAAGTTTGTGCGCTCTGCTGCAGGCGGCCCAGTGTTTTGTTGGTTCGAATCCTGGGCGCGGACATGGCACAGCTCATCAAACCACGCTCAGGCAGCGTCCCATATGCCACAACTAGAAGGACCCACAACGAAGAATATACAACTATGTACCAGAGGGGCTTTGGGGAGAAAAAGGAAAAAATAAAATCTTTAAAAAAAAAACAAAAACAAAAAAAACTTTAAAAAAGAAAAAGAAAAAGATTACAACTCCCTGGAGGCTCAGATAATGGATAGCATTTTTTAGCAACAAAGTATTTTTTAATTAAGGTATACACATTTTTAAAAAGACAAAATGCTATTGCACACTTCATAGACTACAGTATAATATAAACATAACTTTTATATGCACTGGGAAACCAAAAAATTCCTGTGGCTTGCTTTATTGCAATATTTGCTTTATTGTGGTGGTTTGGAACCAAACATGCAAGATCTCTGAGGTATGCCTGTATTTAATCTTGGATTGGCTACTTCAACTTTTGCATTATCAGCTTGATCACCTACAAAATGGGCATAATCATACCAATTTCATTACGAAGATTAAATAAAATTTATGTAAGATACAAAGCTTAGCGCCTAGCACATAGTAGATGCTCAGTAGACATTATCTCATTATTTCCTTTCCCCATTTTCACACATCTGCATTCCACTGTTAACTGATAAGGGAAGAAGGAAAAGGTTATTAAAACTCCTTTTCTGTTTAAATGCACAGTCAATAGTTCAAGACTGAAGAATGACTGATTTGTTTATAAGCCTAAAAGAAAGAAACAAACAATGGTGGATTTCACGTTTGATAGGATAGTATAGGATGAATTTGATATAAATCTTTATGCTTTTCCAAAAGTTCTCACTGCCCAAAGTCCCCAGCCCTAATTCTAGTCCAATCCATTGCTTCTTTTCAGACACAGGCAGAGGTGGGTTGAAATGTTAAATTTCACCTTCTTGGCCTAAAGCAGCTCTTATCTGACCATGACAGAAATCAATCTCAATTTGATGGAAGGCCAATGGTACAGACTAAGTAGACTGGCTGGATCATCCCACTATCTGGGATGCTTAGGGCAAACATGTCTCTGTGGGGTCAGACACCTCTGGCCCCATTAGATTAGACTTTCTGTAAGAAAGAAAAAATAAGGACATTTCCTGGTCTTGATCATACCTTGGAAATTAAGATATTTCCAGAATAATTGTCCATAATCTATACCTCTTTTTAGGTTGACTACTTCTCAGTCCTTACTTCTTTGGCTTGATGTCCTAGAAATATTAAATTCACTAACTCTATGGAAGGCTTCAGGAAAACCAAAGATTCAATTATAATCAGAATATTATCATTAGTAAATATTCTTTATTGTAATATTATAGTTATTTGAAAATTGATAATTCATGTACAGAATTAAAGCTATTAACACAATTTAAGTAGCTAGGAAAAATTACTTATTGATCTTCCAGATAATAGAGTCTATAAGCAAGTATTATAGTGCTAATGTAAAAGAAATAAAAACAAAGAGAAAAAGAAAGCACTCCTTTAGGAATGAGAAATATGCTAAATGTATCATTTATTTAAATTCTGTTGACTGAGTGATGGCTTAATCCTTTAGATTTATATTCTTATGCTAGAATATAGTCAAATTATTTTTTTAAAAGATGTTTTCAGAAATTAGCTTTATCAGTGAAATAAAGCACCTCAAGCCATGATTTAAGAAAGTTAAAGTTCTTTTTTGAAGGCAATTCAGTCTCTGAGATGTCTTATCTTTGCGTCTTATTTTCCACCACTGGAACTAACTATGCTCCCCAAAATAGTACATTTGACTTTATAAGGATGCAGGACTATGCTAAAAGAGTTTTTGTCAATACATATTTCAAAAACTTACTTCTCTTTTGAAACTATTGAGAGAAACAAAAGCTGTAATATCACAAGGTTAAAATTGTACACACACACACAATGCCATTTATTTCAATAGTAGATTTGGAAAAAAGAAAGTTGAAACAAGACCATTATAGGGTTGTGTACATAACGGTGGAAATGTCTTTTAAACTCTTAAAATGCCAAACATTTCACCTTGATTGAAATGCTATGCAGGTTTATGTCAGTAGTTGGATCTCAAACTTGAATTCCTGAGCTTAGATCACAATGGAAGTATGTATTTCTGATGCAACTTTGGAGCTGCTGACGTTACAAAGGGTGACAAAGGACTCTCAGCCCCTCCAGTCTGTCTGACAAAGCACAAAGCTGGAGACCATTGTGAAAGATTGAGTCTTGGCAATGTCTTCCTCTTATAAGCCTTAGCTCACTCAGGGCCTAAAATCAGATCACGCTTGATCCAATTGGACAAACTCCCAACGTGCACTGAACATAATTCCATTTGTTAAGGTCTTTTCTGAGACAAGAACAAGACCAAGAAGAAAACTATTGAGATCTTTTTATTTTCTTTTTAACTGAATTTAAAGGCATTACATGGATATCCTTAAGGAATGAAAATTGGAATGAGGACAGTTCCAGCCTTTGAGACATACCTGGGCCATATTCTTATATCAGTGTCTCAATTCCGCCTGATTGAAGCAAGGTGGATTCATTTCAATGCATGACCAACTTAGGCCCTTTCTGACAAGACCACCTGTATTACAGTCATGGTTTCAGCCTTGATGTTATTTATGCTTTGGATCACTGAACTCAGACAGGTAACCAACTGCTCATTTTACAGGCCAGTGAGCACAGCATAAACAGTTCTGATTTCAGGGCCCTAATGACTGGGAGAAATCTTGACTGATAACCCACAATAGGAAGAACTTCAGATACTATTACTAATCACCTCACCATCCCCGACCAATGTTGAATGCTGAGATTTTAATGAAAATCTCAGCTATTGCTTCTAGCTGAATGCCAATGTACTTTCAACATTTTATAGCTGGCTAACATTACTAATATGCCATGTAATGGAAATATTAAATATAGAGAATATTACATGTATTTTCTTTGCTATCTGCATGTACATATATGCAAACTGTGGAACAGAAAGTTGAGCTACCAGTCCCAAGGGAGGCCTCCTACTGCGTGGAAGATGGCAAAGATCATAGCACTGCCGGTTACCAGAAGTAGGAGCCCACAGACCTGGCTCCTGCATCTTCTACAGGTTCAGAGTGACCAAGGAGGACTCAACACACAAGGCACTGGTTAGAACAATGCTTTACTCACAGAAAGGTAAAGAGACACAGCAAGATCAGCATCTGTAGTGTGTTCCAATCTCCCATGGCCATGGGTCCCTTCTGACAGCTGACACAGGGAGTCAGGCCGCATGCACCACTCTCCTACGTGGGCAAAAACTCATTCCTGTCTTGTGGTGGGCTGACCAGGTGCCACAGGAGCACAGAGTTAAGCAATGCAAGGAAGTTCACTGCCAACCCTGAACGGGGGAAATGTTTCCTACTAAGGAAAAAGAATCTGGGAAGCACCCAGCTTCCATAAAGGGGAATGTTCCAGGCCCAGGGCACTATATATGTATGCAATGGACTATTATTTGTCAAAAAAAAGTGAAATACTAATTCATGCTACAACATGGATGAACCTTGGAAACAATATTCTAAGTGAAAGAAGACAAAGGTCACATTGTATGATTCTATTTATAGGAAATGTCCAGAACAGGCAAATCCCACAGAGATAGAAAGATTAGTGTTACTAAGGACTGAGAGGAGGAGACACTGGAGAATGACTGCTAATGCAGACAGCGTTTATTTTGGGGTGGTAAAATGTTCTGAATTTAGTGTGGTTGCACAGCTTTGTTAACACACAAAACCCACTGAATTGTATGCTTTTAAAGAATAAATTTCAGGGGCTGGCCCAGTGGCGCAGTGGTTAAGTTTGCAAATTCTGCATCAGTGGCTTGCAGTTCGCCAGTTCAGATCCCAGGCATGGACCTACACACCGCTTGTCAAGCCATGCTGTGGCAGGCGCCCCACATATAAAGTAGAGGAAGATGGGCACGGATGTTAGCTCAGGGCCAGTCTTCCTCAGCAAAAAGAGGATTAGCGGCAGATGTTAGCTCAGGGTGAACCTTCCTCAAAAACAAACAGTAAAGAATAAATTTTATAGTATGTGAATTATATCTATAAAATAATGGTTACTTTTTTTTTAAATAGTGGGGATAAAGTAATATAAGCTAACACCTGTTGACCATATACTGTGTGCCGGTCACTATACTAATACTTTCTGTACATTGCTGTCTCTTTTAATCTGAAAGTGACCTCATGTAACACATACTGCTTTACTCCCCATTTTATAATTTGAGGATCTGTATTGTAGAAAGAATTAAGAAACTTTCCCAAGGCCAATCAGCTAGCAAAGAGCAGAACCAGGATTCCAACTCTGGCAGCCTGACTCTGGAGCCCATGCTCTTAACACCATGTGACATCTCCAGTAGAACACCTTCAGGAAGGTCTCCAACCTGGTAGTAGGTGATTAATTTTGCATATGTGTGTTCTGGTAGTAAATAAGAAGTGTAAAGCTGCCAGGTGTTCAGCAGCGGCTCCTTGCCTGCCTGGCTTAAAATAACTCTGAATGAAGACGTTGTCAGACAAGTCAGCATTTCAAATGCTAAACTTTTCCATAAACACCTGGAGTTGGAGGTGGCAGCCAGAAAGCAAGCCAGCAAGAATTATGAGAAGTTAGGCCCATTCCAAGGTAAACATACCTTAAAATATAGAGAAGTTCAAATCAAAACAGGTCAACCCGCTGACAGTGTTTTTTATTTTTTTTTCTTTTACACTGTGGAATGTTTTGAAGACTTTTTGCTTTGTAAGCAAGTCCAAAATAAAATGCCATGTAAAAAATTTCAGAAAACTTTTCTACCAATCATAATAAAGTTGTAATCCAGAAACTGAAAAAGGACCAAACAGCATTGATCATACATAGAACATATGCAGGAATAATTAGAAATCATTATAGAAGGGAGGAAATTCTACATTAGGGACTTAGATATATTGACAGAAGCATTTAAGATAGAAAATTGAATAGGTAACATGTAATTTTAATTCTAAACCATGCCCAAAACAGTTGAATATTTTCAACATGCATTCTTGTTGAATCTGATAAGCTTGTTTGGGTCCTGTACAAAATTCTAGAATTCTTATTTTTACAATAGCTTATAAAGATGTATTTGCATGTACAACTCCTCATTAAATGTCTGTCAAAAAAGAAGAATGAAAAGTCTGCAGGTTGGGGTAGGGGAAGGAATCAGCCGAGTCTTGTGTTACTAATTTGGCAACAAGCCCTGAGTTATTTGGCCAATGAGCAGTCGTGTGCCAGGCAGTCAACAATTTTCTGGGCATCTATTATTGTGTCATTAAGAAAATTCCAATTCCTACACTTGGCAATCTTTTGTTTGTCTGCTTCCAGCTCCTGTTACAAATATAACAAATTTCTAGCATCCCCTTGGGAGAGAATGAGTGAGAAGATTATTATCTTGGTCTGCTGGTAGTGACTAGATCCTCTATTACCTGCATTGACAAAATTCAAATTAATGACATAATTTTATAATATTTTCCTTAGCATGCATATGAAATATAAGTATCATGGTAATTGTACCTTGAAATGCATTCCGAATGTGTTTATAGTGGACGTTTCCAGTTTTCTAACTTCTGTCACCATTAAATATCTCTCCATCTGCTCCCAAAGTTGTTTTTGCTTTCTTTCTTTCTTTAATCATCCAGATATTCTAAGTTACTTTGGCACCCCTTTGGCACAATCTAGGTAAACAGCATCCTAAGAAATATTTCTGTTCCTGGCGTATATCCTGGAAAGCAATACTATTTGTTCCTTTTTTCTAATTGAGCTAATCCTATCCTAATACCCTCATTATCAGCAAGTGTTTATAAGCATACACTGTATACAAACAACTACACAGTGCTAAGTCTTGCTAGAGTTTCTGGTACTAGTGTGTATTTTCCAGGGATAGATTATAGTGCTCTCTGGCTAAGTTTCTACCACCTTAAAGGTAAGAACCCCACCTCTCCAAATCCCATCTTTCTCTGAAGGACCATGGGCTGAGGACCATTATGCCTCTCCTGTTTGCATATGTATCCTTCTTCCTGAGCCACTCTTAGAACCTAATGGGATTCCCATCCGTCAAGCTGACATGGTCACTTTAGGTGGTAGTTGTGGTCCCTGTTGTGACCTGGTTACATCATCCTTTTACTTGCCAGCATTATTTCCTTCCCTGAAGCTAACACTATAGCTACTAGCGTTGTTCTAGCTCCTTCAGATACACATACACACACCCACATACACACACCCACATACACACACCCACATACACACA